>NW_026055172.1:0-231160 GCF_022829205.1 Neoarthrinium moseri | reverse complement strand
CCTGTCGGCATCTTGATCCGACTCATCCCCGATACACTCGTGCTCAAACTCATTCCCGCTTCGCTGAAGCGACGGTCGTCACGTGCTCCTGGTCTCACGGTTTCGGATGAGGAACGGTTCAACTACTACCCCGATGCTCTTACCGATGTCCGAGACGAACTAGCCTTCATCAAGAGACTCAAGGGAGGACGTATCAACAGTCTCAAATTTGCGGTTAAGCATCCTAAGGAAGCCTTTATGCAGATCCGCAGCCCTTCCCATTCGAGATCGAACTCGATGAGAGAAGCCGCACCTCGGACTCCTGTTAGAGAGGACAGCACAGGGGAGTCACCTGCGCCGACTCCGGATTCACGCGCGCGTTCCAGATCTATGAGATCGGGCAGGAGTCGGTCAAACTCTGCACTTGGAGCCACGACTGTGATGGCCGGCATCATCGCCAGTAGTGTGGGTGCCGGTTGGTCTCCGGTCACAGAGCGCAGCAATGCAGAGTTCCCGCCGCGCTCTGGTCCATCTCCTTCTCCTCTCGCATTTACCGAGGAGCCCGAGCCGATCGAGGAGGGTTCAAAAGCGGACGTCCCGACACTTAAAGTGCCCGAGCCTCCCTCTAAATCATAGACAATAATTTCTTTTCTGTATCTAGCTTTTGGGCAATAGAAATGTTGGTATTCAAGCTGCCGTCGCACTAATAACCCCATGTGGCTGTCAGTGTCGTGAGCAGTCTACACCACTCAACACTACTGTCGATAAATGGCTCTCATGTAGCTCGAGAAGCTCTTTTCTCTCTCCTTTTTTTCTTTCCCCTTTTTCTCCCTTGTCATCTTTGCCATCTTCACCCTAGGCTCTACAATGGGTCTCCAGGGATCAAAACTAGGGCTTATCATTCAGGCGTTTGGGGAGTCCGGACGGACACGTGTGTGGATATACCAAAGGACGAAAAGCAACAGCATTGGGTTCTAGACTTAATATGTAAAGCTACCTATTCTTCTATGTCAGGAAATTTTTGATTACGATCGAAAATATAAAAATACATGAGTGACACTCTACTACTACTACTACTTTGCTGGCACATGTCGTCAGCCTCGAGTTACTGGTCTTCTGAGACAGGTTGTAAACATCTTATCCGCAGAGCGAGTGTAGTTTTATGTGCGTAACGTGACGTGTGGAGGAGTCCGATCGATCGGGGAAGGGCAACGTTATCAAATCCATCTTCTTTCATGCCCATCCATTGTTGTTGAGTCTCGAGGTAGAAGAACCCACGCTTGACTACTGGATTATTCAATCCCACGGTCGTCTTCTTACAATGCGGTTTGAGGACTCACCTTCGGGAGAGCATTCATTCAACGACAGGTCTTCAGCCCATACCACTCCTACCTTTGGGGCAAGAGTGGAAAGTAGAGATAATATTGTGTCTTTTCCAGTTTGAGGCCGCATAGATGAAGACCTCAATCAGCACGATGCTTTGATACATTTGAGTTCGCTTACCACACGAGTGAAAGTCATAATCTGAAGAGTCCTTATTCCCCCGGAGTGGTCGGTATTTTAGCTTGTGTTCTCTTCGCTCACAAGTTCGCATTAGTATAGACAATGGCTGCTTTACACTGATATGTCCATACTTCATATGAACTATAGGTGTCAATTCGTAACCGAGATGCGAACTAACACGTTGTTCTTTCGTATCTGTTTCATTGCATATTTCATCAGCCATGAAGGTAATTCTACCTGAAAGCGGTACACACACATCAACTAGCTGAAGCCCAATTTGAGTGGTATCAGCTCTTGATGCGCCCAGCGGACGGACCTATCAATCTTCAACCTGCTAGGGAGTACTTTGTTTATGCTATTTTCTTTCCCTTTTCAATGTGTTCCCGAGGCTTGAAAGATACAGGAAATTATTTCTCTAACCGTGTATGATTGAGAAAGATTTGAGGGGGCTGACCTACCCACGCGAGATGATCTGCAGTGGACAGTAATTGCTTTTCACTTGATTCGCCATGGCGACATGACTTGAGTCACAGTGCAGCATGTAACCAATCTCCTAGCTACAGTGCCAAATGTGGTGGAAGCTGTACATATGTCCCAGATTCGGCCGGGTGAATTCACACCGTAACCTGCGCGGTTCAGGGCTTCCCTTGAACGCAGCGTCGATTGAGCTTAACCCTCGAAGCATTCGGTTGTGAGGCAATTTTCAGATGCCTTGACACAAGGAGTCGTCGACGTTTTGTCAGGCCCGGAGAAGACTTTTTACAGGTACAGTGCATCGACAGTCTATCTTATCAGACGATGATCCTCGACCGTGGACTCCATTATTGAGTTCGATAAGCGGTCAAAACAACGACACCGCATCTCTCGTAGGAGGCGTTCAATCCAAAGGTGGATTGCAGACTCGCAGCTTGTGCCTTCGGGCCATACTTCCGACGTAGAACTTAGCTGGAAATCACGGCAAGTAGACCTGCCTGTCTACACAGGGTCGCAGATCGACGCCTAGGCAGGTTTGGATGCCATCTCCAATGACTGTTGATCAGGCGGCCGCAGCTCGAACTTTGGGGAAATGTCGAGGCCATGTTGGCCGTATTATTTTACTCTGTGGGTACTAGTAGGAATGTCGCAAGCATGATTCCGGATGAGCCCCGGAGATCCTGGGATGTGGCCGCTCATTCCGTCACATTCCCTGCTCCTCACACCTTGGCCATAAACCAACAGCCATACCATCTGAAAGATTAGCTATGACACTTGAAGGAGCAGAAATATGTCATATGAACTCGATTGTCCTATTTCACAACCTATTCTGGGGACTTGTTGATGGCGGTGGCGGACAGGGAATTTGGTTGAGTTGTTATAGTGGGGCGCATGGAACAAAGGCAACGTTTGAGGCCACACTGTGGAAACTGCATTCTTGGAGATTCAATAAGAGGCAACGGCCACCGGCCCGGATCATTCCTGTCGAACGACAATTGGACTTAGAAACCCCGAGACTTTCATCACTGGGTTCTGGTCAACCCGGCCTCTCTTGTGATGTAACTCTCGTCTATGAGCAAAGCTATACCGGCTTCTTCAAGGGCCAGGCATAGCAGGTTTGATGCGATGTAGCACATGGAGGGGTGGCTTGACTGAGAATTGCCTTTGTCGCTACAGTAAGATGCAAGGAAAAAGCCGGTGCCTTTTCGTTGAGCCATGCGGCATATGGCAAACTTCGGGGCCTAACATGCGGCACCAAAGATGTGTACAAGGGCTGAACACACCCCCGTCACTGTATTTGCGCCATTCTGAACTTGCTCTGAAATTCCTCGCACGACTTGCTTGAACTTATCATTTATAGAGTAGTAACCCATTCTATAACAAGTCGGCTTTGAGCAGTGACTACCTACCTTTCTTTCACAATCAGCCCGCCGGCCTTGGCCGCATGTCCCCAGTTTATTAGGTGTCACATGTATGTGATTATTAGGCGGCAGGCATTGCGACTGGCCGATGACTAAATTTGGAGCAACAGACGAATGGCAGCGAGGAGGGTATACTTGCAACAAAGGCTGTCTGTGCCAGGATTGCCAGCAGGAATCGACTGCCACGTACAACCAAATGGGCCCCGGACATCGACATCGACATCAGATAATCGTCTGACCGCAAGGTCGAAAGACACCAAAAACTAAGGTGATAGATAGATAAGTTAGATAGTCCAAATCTCATCTGGTACTAGGGCGACAGAGTCCCGCTAGTGGTGCTATTGATCGCTCTGCGTGGATTAATTAGAGCAGACGGGCAGGAGGAGAGACAAGCGGCCGTCAGAGGATTCTGCATGCCTTGGATTGTCGGCAAACAGAGGTTTTTAATCTCCTGGCAAACCGCTGGGCATAGTTAGGGAACTTAAACAAGCAGTGTCCACCCCCAGGCGCCTTTGCAGTCGATGGACGCCGTCGACTGTGTGGACGGATCGTGTGGAAGTGGCACTTAGCCTGGCTGGGCCTATCGGGACTTCGCTTAGTCGAACATCTTGGTTTCAAAGCCTTCCCTCTGCTTCTTTATTTCTCCCTCTCCTACTTGCACCCAATTAATTCCCACCCTCCCAAAACATACACCTCATTTACTTAGTCCGCAACACGCGTCAACTCGAGGTTTCTTGACCACCCTCGTTCTGGTGAATTTTGCAACTCTGCAAAAGTCCCACTGCGAGCCAGACCAGTTTTTTTTTCGTATTTTCTCTTCGCGTCTTAGGGAAACCCACCTATCTGCGTCGCATCCGCAGAACCTCTGCTTCTCGCCTCTGCCACTTTCGGCAAGTCTTCTGTTACTAGAAGTATCGCGGTGCAGAGCACTTTTACGTTAACTGCAACCAACGCACACACTCTCCATACACAATCCACCTCCAAGTTCACTCTGTTCCCTTCCGTTTACACATTTTTCACATCCGCCATTTCCCCAACAACAACGAAAATTCTCTCTTCATCAACCATGCAGCCAGTCAAACGCCGCCGCGGCCGTCCGAAGGGCTCTGGCGTGAAGCCGAAGGTCCCCGGACTGAAGGACGCTGGTTTGAAGGGCCCTGGCGTGAAGGGTCCTGGCTTGAAGAGAGGCCCCAAGCCCAAGGTCCAAATCAAGGTTGAGGAGATCCCCGTTGATGACGATCAGCAAGTAGCCCACCTCTCTATGAGGGAGGCTATTGAGAACCAGCACCCTCACCTATCTGAGCTGGAGCATAGAGTCAACGATCTTGAAGAGACGTGGGAAACGGAGTCCATCTTTGAGGATATTATTGATGACCTCGCTGACGAGTCCTGTTTCAAGAATGGTAACTAAGCCTCTCCACTATGTTCTACTTTTGGAATTACAATTCAGGCGTCGCAACGCGATTCTTAGTGTCTTCTAACATTGCCATAGATCCCAACGCCTGCAACCCTAATGAAGCAGTCAAGTATCGCCAACTACTGCGCTCCGTCGGACCGGAGGAGTTTTGCAGGCGCACCATTCTCAGCGGAGACATCACTGCAAAGAAGATGATCACGGCATTCGGTGTTCGGCCGCCGCCTTTTCTCGAGGGCGCAGATGATGATCAGTACTACGGCCTACTTACCCTGGCCTTGAGTCGCGAGCTGAGTAAACGCGCCAAGCTCATGAAGTACAACACCGTCAATGATGCTGTCTCATTGATCCAAAATGCCAAGAACATCATCGTCCTGACCGGAGCGGGCATCTCAACGTCTCTTGGTATACCGGATTTTCGATCTGCTCAGAATGGCCTATACACTCAATTGGCGAACCTTGACCTGCCCATCAACGACCCGCAAGAGGTCTTTAACATTGACATCTTCCGGGAGGATCCCACCATTTTCTACACTGTGGCCAAGGACATTCTACCTAACACCAAGAAATTCTCGCCCACGCACGCATTCATCGCGATGCTTCAGCAGAAGGGCAAGCTCTTGACCAACTACTCGCAGAACATTGATAATATCGAGGCGAACGCGGGTATCTCGCCCGACAAGCTGATCCAGTGCCACGGGTCATTTGCGACCGCCACCTGTCAAAAATGTGGCCACAAGGTCATCGGCGATGCCATCTTTTCCGACATCAAGGAAGGAAGGATCCCCCGCTGTGACAAGTGCATCTCCACTCTTCGTGCTGCTGGCACCTCCAAGCGCAAGCGAGGTGGTAAGAGGTCCTCGTCGGGCAAGCGGTCGCGGTACAACTCCGACGACACCGATGACGATGACAACTTCGACATCCCCCAAGCCGGTGTGATGAAGCCCGACATCACGTTCTTCGGCGAGGCTCTCCCTGACACGTTTCATGATCGATTGGTGAAGCACGACAAGGACCTCGTGGATTTGGTCATTGTCATTGGAACCTCTCTCAAGGTCGCCCCCGTCTCTGAGGTAGTTCCCTACCTACCCCCGCACATTCCTCAGATCTACATATCGAGGACACCCGTCAGCCATATCAACTTTGATATTGACCTCCTCGGCGACTGCGATGTCGTCGTTGCGGAACTCTGTCGACGTGCGGGCTGGGATCTGAAACACGAGATGATCCCCCCGGACCAGAAGGTGCAGACCATCCCGCAGGAGGGCTACTGGCATCGACACAACTTCACAACGTACGACGGCTCCCAGAAGAAAGAGCCTGCGCCCAGTCTGCCTATTAAGATTGGGGAGTCTGGACTATTGACGCGCGTGGACTAGGACGACTAGCCGTCTGAGTCTAGACATCTCGTTGTTTTGTCCCGAATGCTTAGAAGGACACAAAATTCACTCAACCTGCACGACTGGCTTCTGGATCTCCATGTTCGTTTCTTTGATACTGGAAGAAATACTCCCTGGTGGATTCAAATTGTTGTGCAACGCGTTGAACTATGCAGGAATAGTTCGCGCTTGTGCCTCCATCCCATCATGGGGCTTTTTTTTCTTTCTCTTCTTCCTTCCTTCGATTTCGATTTGCAAGGCGTACCGGTTGCTTTGGGTCTGAACTCACGGAGTTCTAAAGAGGGACATTTGCGATACTTTGCGTTTGCCGGTAGTGGGCTGAACGCCCAGTCTGCACAGCGGGGTTCACTAGAGAGACACGGTCCTACAGTAGTATACATACTAGTAATGAGAATCCGGACTTTCGACGCGTTTCTTCTTTGTCCATGAGGACCTAGCAAGCTAGGCACCAATACAAACCCTCGTCAACTCACAGCACAACCAGGGCTGGTTCATTTTGCCCATGGGAGGACACAGCAAATCGATCAAGTCAGATGGTGAGCGCTTCGGCGCGCAAGTCCACTGAGAGCAGCCCCGTAGAATCCAGTGAATGAAACCCAAATGCGCTGAAAGTTAATCCCTTGCACACACGACCTGTAGTTAGCTCTGAGCAAAAAAGCATCGGAGGGAGTAATGGTGGCTCAGTACGGCAGTACAGAGCCTAATTCTGAGTCAAGCTCGGCGCCACCATCCGCACGCTGGGTTTGCACCATGGGCGATTCCCCCGAGGAGTCTAGGCCTCTCTAGAACTGAGCCACCACTGTGAACCATGCTTTGGGCGGTGAACGTCAGTATGTGGTTTTGGCTATTCTTCCCCCAATCGCAGGACACAAGCTGGACACTCGGAAACATTGGTAGCATCCATCAGCGAAACGAAAGAATTAGCACTCCCAATATCAAGGTGAAGGGCGTTGCCGCTTCAGGCGTTTCTGAAACCAACCACCTGAAACTACCGTAGTAGCAACGTCCCGGTTGAATCCAGGATGTGCTATAATGGAGTATGCTACAGCGCCCAGCGACGTGAACCTTTGGTAATAACACCCGTGTGAGGAATTCTATTTAGAGAAGTATCGATGCGATTGATTCTTTACATTCAGTTGGGCGCCCAACCGCCATAGCAACAAATTTACATCAGGTGTTTGGTTGAGCATAACAGCTTGGTTCAAGTGTGAGTATGCGTGGCCGTATCTGATACTGCCCCGCGATGCCCCGCAGCGAATCTCTCCATTACCGCCATATGAATCACCCATCGAAACGCGGCGCAGTTAGCACACCAAGCAGACCTAGGTTGTACCCCATAATAACACAACGAAACTTTGGAGGGACAAGACATATAGACTGCTTCTGTTCGACGGCAAGGTGGCGCTGTTACGGACAGCAGCGCCTGCGTGTGGCGGGGATGCCGAGCTGGCGCCTACAAAGGTTATAGTCTTGCCCCTAGATGGAGATCGGAACGACGGGTAGGAAGGCGTCGTTGATGCGTTCGCCGCGATCCTTCCCACGCCGTTCCGTCATGCCCAAGTTGCCAGGAATAGCAGTATCAAGATTAGTTGCGTTCCTTATCTGTCAGATCAGACTGGGTCAGGAATCACTCTGCATCCCCTACGTTGCAGTGATCGCTGCCCAGCCACGCCGCAGGCATTTGTCGCATGATCCTAAAGACCTGCAAGGACCTCAGGAAGATTGATCTTCCATGACTGTGTACGCGATGCTGAAAGCTATCAAGGGCCCTTTTTTTCTGGCTGTGTTGCCTGCGTCTGGGAACTTTCGCTTAGACGCACCATACTAAGCTACCGAGTCCATGATCATTAACGAGATATTTATTGATGTGGTTTCATTCGTCCGCATTTGCGCCTTGATTCTCCTTTGGGAATCTGCAAGGTCATTGCAGATACATATATGCAGAAGTGTGGCACAGGTCCCTTGTGGTCAATGTGACTGGAGGACAACGATATGTAGGTCCTTACCAGGTTGTAAGCATGCAGCAGGCCAATCCAATACAACCGCTAATAATAAGCACATTGCCACAGGAGCGAGTTTTGTTGCCGGGTTTTCCTGATATTCCTGGGCTCTCTCTTCCTGAAGCGTGACTTAAAATCCTCACTTACAGCTTTGGGGCCCGTAGTATTCCGCAGGTTAAACGTAGTCATGCTATATCGAGAAACGCCGAGACTGTAACTCGAGGGTTGATGGTGAATTTACTATGATCTCTGGCATATCATTTTTCTTCTGCAATGCATGCAATGCAGTAACATAATTATCGTCCACAAGGATTGAATCATTGTTAGTGATGGCGTTGGAAGTCATATTTTCTAAACCTCGCCGCAGTAACAACCTAGGGAATAACGTGGAAACGGCGGATTGTGTGTCGGGGTTCTTTTGGCCGCGGGGTATGCGCAGCTTCCAACGTCGACGCCGGAAAGACCAATCAGCTCCCGACATTACACAGCTCCTATGTTCTGATCCGACAGGCAACAGAAGGGCCCTTGCAGATGGGCTGTCACTTCGCTACTCGCTGAAAATACATAACTCGTCGTTTCTCCTCGGCTAAGTGGCCATGAAGCCTTCCTTCGGTCTTGGCACGTTACTGCTGGACCTACTGCTAGGCACGGCGCTAGCATCCCAGAAGGTCATGTCTGGAGGTCGACGGGATCCGCTGGATGCAGACTTTGAGAAACTCGCTGTCAAGACTCTGGAGCAATGGCATGTCCCTGGACTCGCAATTGCTGTCGTTGATGGAGATGATACGTGGGCTGCTGTGAGTGCCCAACCCACCCCTCTGTTCAGATGACACCCCACGGTGAGCAGAAGGTATCGTGAGCTGTTTGAGGCAAACCCTCTCTGAGGATGATGTATATAATTGCTCAATGAGTTATCTGTATGTCAAGGCACAGTAGTTATCTCTAGACATGCTCTTGGAAGATTGCTCTCGACTCGTGGTCTTCAGTCCCACGGATATCAGCTGCTGTGGGATAAACACCACATCATCTCACCCAGACTCTCAGCGAGAGCGAGAATCTTCTACCGGAACTTCAAACTGATTGAGATTAGGGCTATGGAAACGCCAGCATTGGTTCGACCCCGGTGACACCAAGCACCCTGTTCTACAGCGGCAGCACCACCAAGGCCTTCACGGCAGCCGTGCTCTCGCTGCTTGTCGACTCGGACGCGCACCCGGGCGTGACCTGGCGGACGCCCATCTCGCAGCTCATCCGGGACGACTTCGTGCTCCAGCCCGAGTATGCCTGGGCGCAGGAGCACCTCACCATCGAGGACGCGCTGACGCACCGGACCGGGTTCCCGCGGCACGACAAGTCGCTACCGGCACGCAGCGGGCCCGATGCCCATGTGACGGCGGTGCGCGACATCACGCGCAGCCTGCGCGACTTGCCCATGGTGCTGGAGCCGCGCACCCGCTGGAAGTACTGCAACCTGATGTTCATGGTCCTGTCGCACGCGATCCAGACGCTGACGCGGCGCTGGCTCGGCGACGTCATGCGCGAGTGGATCTGGGAGCCCCTCGGCATGCGCAGCACGTACTTCTCGCTCGACGCCGCGCTGGAGGCGCCCGAGGACCTGGCCAGGGGCTACTACTGGGAGTACAAGGACCAAGAGGGCGGCTACAAGGAGGTGCCGTGGCTGAAGCTGCAGGAGGCGAGCGGCGCCGGGGCCGTGGTGAGCAATGTGCTCGACTATGCCAAGTGGATACGCTGTCTGGTGAACGAGGCAGCGCCTCTGAGCAAGGAGGGACACAAGGCCATCAGGACGCCGAGGATGGTGCCCTCTGCGGAAGGCAAGGGGCTCGACGGGCCCTCGAGCTACGCCCTCGGCTGGCATACGAACACTTATAAGGGACACAGGATGTACACGCACAGCGGCGGGATGGAGGCATACGGCGCGGACGTGTTCTTCTTCCCCGACCTCAAGTACGGCATCGTGGCCATGGGCAACACGGCTATCACGAGCAACTTCGCGGGCAGGCTACTGACCTGGAAGCTGATCAACGACAGACTGGCCATCCCGGAGAGCGAGAGATACGACTGGTCGTCTCAGTAAGTGAAAGGAAGAGCGTCTGGGCTGAACCATTGCTTACGTTCTACACAGATTCGAAAAAGCACTCAACAGCAGCCTAGAACAGTTCGACAAGGCGATAGACAAGCTCTATCCAGGCCGAGCGAACCCCGCCTTGCCCCGGGGCTTGGAACTGAAAGAGTATACGGGGACTTACTCCCATCCGGCCTACCACGATCTCACCATCGACCTCGGCGATGATCCGGGTCGTCTGAGGGCGGTGCGTGTTGATTTTGTGTGGCCAATGACGTTCGATTTTGTACATGTGTCTGGGGAGTACTGGGTTATCCACATCGATATGAAGAACTCGCCCAATGCGTTGAACGGGCAATCGGCCAGAGCCGAGTTCAAGATTGGACCCAACGGGAAGTGTGACCAGGTCCTCATTGAATTCCTCGAGGATGGCAGCGAAGGAGTCATTCCATTTACAAGAGCCACAAAGACAACGTAGGAAGAAGAGACAAGATGTCAAGTTGCATGAAGAACAAAATGTTTTCTTTTCTTTTTTTCTACTTTTAGGATAACTGTGCCTTGACATCTCAAGACGATACATATCCAGAGCAATAGTGCAGACTACGTGACCTTGAGCAGCGAGTACCAGAGTGCATGACCGAACCGTGCTTGGGTCCGGCATGACTTCATGCACGGCAGGCCGACGAAGTCCCGTTGTAACGCCGGTGACCGGCTGGGAGAGAACCTACACTTCAGACAGGTCAGCAGAGTCCAGGCAGGCAGATGAAATGTCATGAAGATAGGGGATTGTAGTGTGTATCAGACTGTTGAGCTTGATAATTTAAGAAAATCAACACGAAAAAATTCAGTTGGCCGTTCTTAAGAAGTAGTTTGTCATCAGGGGACCGCGGGAGGCGCCATTGGCAACCGAGAGCAATAAAATATTCAAGACTTACAGTGAGGAGACGGGTGCTTAGAATGCATCCATGGTGAATGTTGTGTCCAAGGCGACTGCTCGTGCTTGTTACGAGCCTTGTGCGGAACAGTTGCTGTGATGAAGAGTTTTGAAAACGAGGAGCAGTGGCTCTCAAAAAGTTTCGTGACCTGATGTAATCCCACGACGGTCACGTGACGCTGGGACCCGCATCGTCCGCTCGGCCGTCCTGCACCACTGGTTCGCTGGACTAACGTGGATCGCCAGAAACCGGCCCAGCTCTCCTCAATTGCTGCTCTCAACGACATCCCATCGATCCCCCCGACTCGCCCTCTCACCGTCCGGTCGGGTCCCCCCTCTCCACTCTACCGCTCTCAATCGTTTACGTCGCCGCCCACCAACACACGCAACGCAGGCGCCCGACGCAGAGAACACAGACACAACCCGGAATCATGCCCGCCGTCCGAGCTGCCGTCCGCGCCAGCCGCGCCCTCACCACCAGCGCTGCGACCCGGTCCTTCTCCGCCACTGCCACCCAGAAGGCCAGCCACGGCCCCCAGTACGACCCCCCGAGCGGCTGGCTGTTTGGCGTCAAGCCCGGCGAGAAGTACCAGAAGGAGGGCTGGGAGACGCCCTTCTTCTACGGCTTCTGCGGCTCCCTGGTGCTTGCGGCCATTGCGTACGGTTTCAAACCCGATACTTCGTAAGTGGTTCTCCGTACACTTGTGGGATGTAGAGCGGTTATCTTGCGACCTTAGGGAAGCGGCGAGCGGACGAGACTAGCTCGTGAGGGGGCGGATTCGCATTAGAAAGCAGAGAGAGGGAATATTCCAGTCATGGCTGGATATATCTTGGCATGCCATTACTAGGCGCTTACGGGAAGCTGCAAAGCTATATCAGGTGCTAACGATTTCGCAGGATACAAACCTGGGCTCTCGAGGAGGCCCGCAGGAGATTAGAAGCCGAAGGTATCCTGGAGGACCCGGAGAAGAAGTAAAGCCGGACCAAGCCTATCTGGATGCGTGCAGGAAAGACGATGGATGGCCGGGGAGGAAGTAGAGGATAACACCTTCAGACCCATCTGTATATGAACCGCGAGTTGTTTTGCAAATTCCATTCTTTCTTTTGTTGTGGTATCGGCCCTTCCCTCGAAGGGTCTCGTTGCGGTTAGAGGAGGACCATCATCATAGACGGATCGCTCCCACCCGGGGATGCGATTAGCTGACCGGCACAATCGAACTGACTTATTTCTACATTTGGTAACCCATCGCTTGACTCTTCAAGACCATGGTCGGATGTGTGGCCTGCAAGTCCAGGCATGAGAATTAGAGGCTAGGCAACCGTGCTAGTTACCGTAACTGGCAAAGAAGAGGCACAGGCCGTCGACTCATCCATCGTCCCTTGGCCATCTGGGTGACTCACTTTGGACAAGCTCATTCGTCCCCGAGGAAAAGAAGACCTGTCCAAAGCCAATCAAGTGACTACTTGAATGCTACGATCCTTGAGTACCTATGTACCTGGGTCTACTTTACCCAGCAAGCAAGCAAGCAACCCAGGCAACCACCAGGCCTCCTGGCAAACCGCTCGGATGCCTAAAGCGGTCTGCGTACTGCCGGCGCATGGAAATCTTCGGAATCTTTTACTATTTAAGGGCCTCCTCCCGCCTGCTTCTCTCACCCTTCTTCTCCTTTTCTCCTCAGCTCTTCTTTGCCGTATGGCTTAGATCAAGTGTAGTATCTGTTCTTTTCACTTTAAACCGTGAAACCGGACTTCGACAAAGTCCAGGTTTGCTGTCCTTAAAGCATATTTTTGAAGCTCTGGGTGGCGCGCCCTCTGGGCCTGCTCCATGGTGCCGCCTGCCACAGTGACCGTGATCTTACACTGCCTTCACGTGTCGCGAAACCGCGCCTCTTGCTTTCGTTGCATGCCTCATCTGGGGCTGCGAGGAAGGTCTTGTGATCTTGGTGAGAAATCGAGCTGAGTATATATGTGGAGGATTTCGGCGTCTCCCGGTGAATGGTGGTCTTCTGATCTGACACTATCCGTCGACTTCATTACATTTCAGGGAACTAATGATGAATACGGCTCACTGGAAATGGAGTTTTGGTTCTGTACTGGTTTAATCTCGTAAAAATTTCGCGGATAACTCTCCAAGAGCGTGTACGGCAAGCGCTATATCTAGGTACATCTGGGGAAAAAACTGACGCCGGGCGGCTACAAATCCTAGCCAATGCTCATCATCTTTTTCGTGCTCGCTTTCTAGCAGACGTAGCTCCACTCGTGCTCCTCGTCGCCGTACTGCCGCGCCTCGATCCAGCCCTTCATGCGCAGCGCGATCTCGCCCGACTCCTCCTGGTCGCTCAGGCCACAGTCGACGAGGTTGCCCTTCCAGCTGATCTTGCGGACGGGGCTCACGATGGCGGCGGTGCCGGCACCGAACGCCTCCATCAGGCGGCCGTCCGCCGACGCCTCGGCCAGCTCCTTCATGGTGTACTTGCGCTCGACGATGGCCCAGCCCTCGGGCGCCAGCTTCTCGCGCGCCAGGGACAATATCGAGTCGCGGGTGACGCCCTCGAGGATGGTGCCGTCCAGCGGGGCAGTGATCAGCTCCTTCTGGCCCGTCTCCTTGTTCTTGAGGGCCACGAACATGTTCATGGTGCCAACCTCGGTCACGTACTCCTCCTCGCCAAACAGCCACAGGTTCTGCTGGAAACCGCGGCTCGCCGCCTCAAGCTGGGGAACAATGCAAGGCGCGTAGTTCGCGCCGAGCTTCTTGTCGCCGACACCACCGGGCCATGCGCGGACGGCGTAGTCGGTCGCCTCGAGGGAGACAGCCTTGAAGCCGGTAGGGTAGTAAGGGCCGACGGGGCTGGCAATGACGTAGAGCAGGGCGCTGCCGGGGGCGCCGACACCCAGGGTCTTCTGGGTGCCGATCATGGTCGGGCGCAGGTAGAGCGAGTAGCCGCGCTCGTTGGGGATGAAGCGCTCGTCGAGCTTGACGAACTTGGTGATCAGTTCGATGAGGGCGGTGGGCTCAAAGGTGGGCAATGCGATACGGGCCGAGGACTTGTTCAGACGCTCCATGTTCTTGTCTGGCCGGAAGAGTCGGACGTTGCCGCTCTTGTCCTTGTACGCCTTCATGCCCTCAAAGCACTCGAAGGCGTAGTGGAACACACATGTTGCCGGGTCGAGGGAGAGGTTCTGGTAGGGTGTGATCTGGGGAGTTAACCAGCCGTCGGTCTGGGTCCATTCTATCGTGAGCATGTGGTCTATGAGGTAAAGGTCAGTATGATCCGTCTCTATGGGAGCACTTCATAGTGAGAGGCTCTCGCACCTGTGAATTCCCTGCCAAACACGAGGGTCTTGGGATCATGAGGTTCCTTCGGATTCGTCGTCTTGGTGATCTGCAGCTTGGTCGCATCGAGACCGACGGGCTTGGCAGCCGAAGCCGCCTCGGGCTGGATGCTATACCATCTGGCGGCGTGTCTCGCGCTCAATGGCAGTAGTTGGCGGGCAGCGGGCGCTCTGAAAGCCCTCCCGGCGCGAGGGAGCATCTGTCGCAACATGATGCCCGTCTGGTTTGCTAAGATTCCGGGACCAATACCTGCAGCGTAACACCTGATAGGAGGGAAGCAAAGTCTATGATGGTCTGGCACGCTTATAAACAGAGCTTATGAGTCAATTGGATTGCCAGGAGATATGGGTAGGAGTGAACTAGTAGCAGGTAGAGGCCGTCGCCGATATCACGGCAGGAAAAGAAATCCCACAGACCGGCCGCTAAAAGGCGAGTCTAGCCTTCCCAGCAGCGTTATCGGAGGACCCTGGGCCTGGCGGTCGGGAAGGGCGTCTGACATGTACATAAGTCATCCCCTGTCAGGGCCTCTTTGGGAAGCTTGAGCCAATGAACAGGGAGATGTCTCAGTAGCGTCTACGGAGTACGGAGTAGGTAGCTACTTGCTTACACGGTAGGATGGCACCAGTTTCCTGATACACGGTGTTCTGAATCGACTCTATCCTGCCATCCCAGAATGATCCATGCGCTCGGAGTGACTTTCGTCAAATACGGATGGAGTGGAAAGCCGCCTTAGAAAACAGCCTTCTCCAAAATAGGTACATCATCGTGTGCAGCCAAGTGCTTTGTTGCCAGAAATGTATCATGTCTTCGTTTGCCATCTGTGCATTGTCTGCTCTGCCCCACTAGCGGTGGACGGGTTGAATGCCCAAGCTGTAGCACTATGGTGGTTTGCGACAGGAACGGCCGGAAAGTCAAGATGAACCATCGGACTAGCCAGGAAAACAAAACAAATCCGCACGGGAAATCTCTCTGGCACCGCAAATTCGTACAGTGGCGTCTTTGGCGTGTTTTGCGACCTCATCCAGTTGTCCTTTTGTGCCCATTGGCCGAGAGCTGGATCATTGCTGACCGCGCGATAACGATATCGAGTTAGACGTGAGCTGTGTCGCAGGAAATCAGGGGCGTTTCCGCAGCTGATGCCAGGTTGACACGACGACAACATCATATCTCTTCGGGCGCGGTGCACAACGAGCATTGAGCTGTTCGCCTCACCCTCCCGACATCGAGTAGCACCGAGCTGGGCCGACCCGATTGTACAAGCACGAGTTCAAGGAGCGGCAAGAGCAGCTGGGCTGACAACGCCCAAGACTTGGCAGCCAAAGTGTCGTCCGGCCTCATCGCGATCGAATACTTGACACTCGGGGCTATGGTCGCCGACCGCCTCGCTCATACCTGTTGCTAGATCGCGCCAACTGTGGCAATCGAAACGCGTTCTGCCCGTCCGCCAGGATTGCGACAGCCCAACATACACCCGTGCGAGATTCACGACTTGGCCCGCGGTCGCGTGTGGGCCCCCTTCAGTAAGCATGTTCTCCTCACTGAAGAGCAGCTTTACTTCCAATATCACGAGCAATTATACCATTTCGACGAGCGTGACTTCGACGGCCGGGCCATGGAAGATCTACGATGCAACGTCCAAAAAGACAAAGAAGGCCTGCTCGCTGTTCGTCTTCGATAGGAAGTCCCTCGAATCCCACGGCAACTCCCTAGGTCGGTCAAGCGCAACCGCGTTCAAAAGAGCTACGGAAGAGGTTGTCGAGCGCTTAAAAAAAGAAGCTTCGTCGCTTGCCAGGCTGCGGCACCCAAGCATCTTGGAACTGGTCGAGCCGGCCGAGGAGACGCGGGGAGGCGGCCTGCAGTTTGTGACCGAGGCCGTGACCGCGTCGCTGAGCAGTCTGCTGGCCGAAAAGGACGACCAAGAAAGGGCTGGCGGTGTCGGCGGCCGGTCCAGTCGCTACGTCACCGAAGATGCCAACGGCACGAGGCGGAGGAGGGAGCTCGAAATCGACGAGCTGGAGATCCAGAAGGGCTTGCTGCAAGTCGGCAAGGCTCTAGAGTTCCTCCACGAGAACGCGGGCCTGGTCCATGGCAACCTGACGCCGGATGCCATTCTGATCAACGCCAAGGGGGACTGGAAGATCAGTGGACTGGCCTACTCTACCCCTCCAGAGGGTTCAACAAAGCCCACGTCGGTTCAACCCATCAGTCTGTCAGAGGCGCTCAACCTCGATCCCAGGCTGCCCCGATTTGTGCAGCTGAATCTCGATTTCACATCGCCGGATTTTGTCCTGGACAACAATCTCACCACATCAGCCGATATGTTCTCACTGGGCCTCCTGTGTGTTGCGCTATACAACTCACCCCACCATTCCCCGATAGAGTGCCACTCAAGTATATCAACGTACAAAAGGGTCTTCAACTCATCCTCAACCGTACCATCACTGCAGAATAACTTCCTCTCGAAGCAGCCTGTACCGAAAGAGCTTGCCAATCACGTACTTGGGCGGCTGATCACAAGACGGCCTGCCCAACGCATGACGGCCAAGGAATTCCAGGACAGCGAGTACTTCAACAACGTTCTAGTGTCCACGATACGGTTTTTGGATAAATTCCCGGCAAAGACCCCTGGCGAGAAGCAGTCATTCATGAGGGGCCTGAATAAGGTTTTGCCCTCATTCCCCAAATCAGTTATGGAGAGGAAGATCCTGCCGTCATTGCTCGAAGAACTCAAGGACAGGGAACTCTTGTCTCTGATCTTGCAGAACGTCTTCAAGATCATCGATTTGCTTCCTTCCGGTAGGCAACCCTTTTCGGAGCAAGTTAGGCCGCGCCTGAAGGAGATATTCGTCACAAATGTCAAGAAGGAACAAGCGCAAGAGAAAGACCCGGCGAGAGACGCTGGTCTCATGATGGTGCTTGAGAATACAGACACCATCGCAAGTAACAGTTCTGGCAAGGAGTTCAAAGATGGTAAGTCGATACGAGGATAATGATTTCTCGCCAATGCTAACTCGATACAAGATATCCTGCCTATCCTCATGACTGCCGTCGAGTCGCCAACGCCAGCGCTGGTGGATGTTGCGATGCGCGGCTTGCCCGCCATTCTCCCTATATTGGACTTCAGCACCATTAAAAACGAACTATTCCCCGTCATCGCGATGGTTTTCAGCAGGACAAACAGTCTCGCCATCAAAGTCAGGGGTCTGCAGGCCTTTGTCATTCTCTGTGGCGGGTCAAACGATTCATCTGGAGGCAGTGATGGGCTTGATGGGTTCGGTGTTGAGAAGAAGAAGACGTCATCCTCGAGTGCGCTCGACAAATACACCATGCAGGAAAAGATCGTGCCACTCATCAAAGCGATCAAGACGAAGGAGCCGGCAGTAATGATAGCTGCATTGAATGTTCTTAGGGTGGTTGGAGATGTCGCAGATGCCGAGTTCGTGGCGATGGATATTCTGCCCGTCCTATGGAGTATGAGTCTGGGCCCCTTGCTGGACCTGAAGCAATTCCATACCTTCATGGATCTGATCAAGTCTCTATCCAAGCGAGTAGAGGATGAGCAAACAAAGAAATTGCAAGAGCTCTCGGGAGGAGGAACCAACGGCAAAGCCCTGGAGAGCGAAGACTTCATGGCCTTTGGTGGCATCACGGGAACAGGATTTGACGCAACCAATGGTGCCAGCGAGGATGATTTCGAACGCTTGGTCAAGGGACGGACGACGGCAAGCGGAGGGCTGAGCAGCCCAATGGACGCGGGCGGCTGGGATTCGGCACCCGCTGCGAGGGCGACGTCACCACCTGCGAAGTCGCCAACGCCCGCCTTCTCGTGGTCGACGCCCAGCCCGACGAGCGCCGCCCCGAGTTCCGCCGGGGCCTTCGGCGCGACCAAGGCGCAAGCATCCTTCCGGACCGTCACGCCCGATCTGGCGCGCTTCGAATCGCTCACGCCGTCGTCGACCCAATACTCGCAGCCGATGCAACCCACGCTCTCCAGCCCGCCGGCGGCGACGCCGGCAAACCCGTGGGCGTCTTCCGCATCGGCAGCAGCGCCCGCGAACCCGTGGGCTTCGCCGGCGATGGCGACGAGCACGGCCGGCAATCCTCTATCGCCGCCATCGACATCCATGGCAGGCATGAGCCTGAACCAGCAGCGCCCCGCCATACAGTCCTCCACGTCGTCCTTCTCGCTCGCGCCTCCGCCGGGCGCAAGCAGCAGCAGCAGCGGCATCAGCAAGCCGGCCGGCTTCAGCTTACCACCGCCATCCGGCCCGCAACGCACCGTTTCGTCCTCTTCGTTCGGCCAGCCGTCGGCGTACGGCGGGTTCAACACCAACAACAGCATGAGCGGTGGTAATACGATGGGCATGGGCGGCATGGCGGCCATGAAGCCCATGAACACCGGGAGCATGAACAGCAGTATGAACTCGATGAATTCCATGAACGGCGGCGGCATGAATAGCATGGGCATGGGCATGGGCATGGGTATGGGAGGCATGAGTGCCCAGCAGCAGCCGGCGCAACAGCCACAACAGCCGCCACAGCAGCAGAAGTCGGGCTTGTCCAAGTACGAGAGTCTGCTGTAGGCTTAAGGAAGGAAGGGAAGCATATTGGCAGGGGCCGGAGCGGTCGAGGCGCTTACGGCAGGGCGGGATCATGTATAGTTGGCCACAAGATGGGAATGAGAGACGAGATAGAACGATAGAATGTCGGGGGGTTACGTTTGAATAGGACAGACGGAGATCGGGTTCGGCTGTCTGCTGCCATCTCAGGACCTCAAATCTCGCTCTCGGCCCGGAAAACAACCATGCGCTGTTTCCCCAGTGTGTTAATATGAATGCTCTGATCTACGTGGAGGAATGCCAGGGAGAAAGAATATGTTGGGCAAGGTATAGGGAAACTAGCATGCAGACAAACAGACACGGGACCAACTCCCCGATAGATCCGTCCTGCAACACGACTAGGGTCAAGCACATCGTACGGGTGAAATGGTGTCACCTAGTATTCAATAGGGACCCAAGGCTTGCACCATTATACAAAGTACTCATTCTCTGGCAGAAAACTATCTATCCTAGTGCAGGAGCAAATTTCCCCTCCCTCGCGATAAAAAGAATGCCCCGCCCGTCTGCTTGACATAGCGGGCACATGAGGGACAAAGGGCAATCGGACTCCGGCGAAAATACCATCTAAAACATGCCACACAAAATTGGGCAGGTAAAACAAGACTTGCTGAGTATCATGTACCCTTGGCTTTCTCCCTTAACGCCTTGCCATTCTGAGATCGTAACCATTTGGCTCCGTCCTGTTGTTGAGCGACTTGCCATCGCGACAAAAATGAAGAAACACGGTTCGCCAGTAGAAACACTACTATTCAAGACGGTGCCGCGAGTATGCGATAGCCATGTCCCGCACGTCTCGAGTTGCCGCCTAAGCACGTTGACGCTTCGATGCTCCCTCGTTCGGCAGCGCAGCTTCGGCCTCTCGCTTCTGGCCGTGCGGCGCAGTGCCGCTCTTGGCGCGTCGCCAGCTGTCGAAGGGGCTGCGGGCCTTGGAAGGGCGCTTCACCGGAGTGTGCTCGGCAGGTGGCTTCTGGCTCACACGGGTCGCCCGACCAGTAGTCGGAGGAGATGCAGGTGCGAAGCGGGGCGCTGCGGGCGTGTCTGGGGCCTTCTGTTCGACTGGTGTGTCGACTTGCTCCTCCTCAAGCTGAACAGTGGGGTTCATGATGTGATCCTCAATATCGGTGGCGGCCTCCTCGTCGTCAGTGTTATGGCTTTGCCGAAGCTTCTCGGCCGGAGGGAAGAGAAGTCGTGGCTTGATTGACGAGCGCGTAGTCCGTCGAGGTGGCGATCCAGATCGCTGGATTGAGCTCTCACCATCCACGTCCAGCTCATCAGCGGGGTTTACATCACTGTTGGGCTTCCAGAAGGTCTTTCCGCGGCTATCGTGAATGTTAGTCGTCTGATCATGAAAGTTTTCCTCACCATGGGGGGAAAAAAGTGATGATGAGGTGGAAACTTACAATACGTAGACAGTGCCATCCTCACGATTGACTGCATCCTCCACTGGTACTCTGCCTGAGCCAGGAATGACCACCTTCTTGGGTCGGGTGCTGCGGCGCCTGGTAGGCTCTGGGTTGGCGACTGTCTCACCGAAGAAGGGGTTCTCGGCGCTGTCGTCGACCTTGGGCAGTCGATCACGAGAGTCGGTGAAAATGGCGATGTCCTCCTCAGCGTCCTCGGCTCTGAAGCTCTCCAACGAGATGCCGGTGTACTTCTTGGCCTTCTTCTTGCGCGGGGACGGCAGCGCCTCGGCTGCCGGTTCACTGGAGAAGAGGTTGCGGGCGATGGCGCGGACGCCGGCGTCGACCTTCTCGTCGGACTGCTTGCGCGGGGTCTTGGCAGGGGTGGGGAGCATGGCAGTTGTGGTCTTGTTCTGCGACCGGGACGAGATGCCCAGCAGATCAGCTGCAGTAGCAGAACCCTCGGCAGTCAAGGTGACGCCGGAGGCGCGACGAACAGAATCCATGGCGGGTGCGCGCTTCTTCTGGGGTGAGGCGCCGGGTGTAGAAAAGGTGGATTTCCTCGATGCAGAATTGCGGGATGCTGCTGAAAAAGTAGATGCATGGGGTGAAGGTGTGCGGTTGGCGATCCGGGCGGATTTGCGCGGGGAGTAGGGTTCCCAGTTGTCGCCAAAGGTGCCAAACTTGGGCGTTTGCGGCGTCCTGACACGCGGGGGAGGTGAGGGCGTTTTGGACATGACCTCAGCCATCTTTGCTTTCTTTTCCTCCCTTCCCTTCACTTCAAGGCCAAAAGCGGGCAAAACGGGTAAAACGGGGCAGCCAGCAACAGATGCAGAGCTCGTTGGTCGGTCAGCCAATCTCGACTAACCACTTGCACAGCAACGCAACGCAACGCAACGCAACAGTCGAGTAAGCAGCCGGACAGCCAGCTGAGCTTCTCAGTCTCCTATTTCCTGTCTTTCCGATTTTCGAATAGACCCGCGGGTCGCCGGCACCAAAGCACTGAAGTCGGGAGTAAGACCAGGACAGGACCGCGATTCCGCTAGCACCACTCGGGACGTGTCTTGCGAAAGCGAGCGCAGGTTGCGAAAATGGACAAAGTCGTCGTTCAAGCAATGCGTATATCCGTCAAGTAGATGAGCGGAGAGACAAGCGCGAAGCAGAACCGTCTGTGGTTGTGTCGAGAATCCGACGTGGTTCGATCTGCTGAAGGGCTCGTCCGATGGTTGAAATTGAGACCTCGTCTTCCGTCCAAAGAGCCTTCCGGTTCGATTATGTCGATTGTTCGGCGCGAGTGTCGCAGATACGAAATAATATTGATCAAGCTTATACAATCCAAGCAAATGCGCAGATAGGGGTATAAGACAATCGACGGGGCGACAGGATGCAGGAGTCGACGACAGAGCTGGTGAGAGATGTGGGCAAGGGAAAGGGAAGAGGTTGACGACCATGCCAGATGCGCGGGAAAGTGGCTGGGGCGGGCATGGCTGGAGACTGGGAAGATTCCGGGCTGGCGCGCATCATTCTTGTCCAGGGGTTCGGACAGCATAAACACCAACCCCCCTGTCTGCCTCTATACAGCAGCAAAATACCCCACCGACACCGACATGCAGAGAGAGTGTGTGAGAGGGGGGTGTCTCTGTCAATTCTACCCTGGTCTGTTTCGTCTATCGCAATTGCCCATCGCATTGTGCGTAGAACGGGGAGCTCGTAGAGATGATAGCAGACTTGCGCCAGTATACTAGGGAATTTTACGAATATTAGAGCACGCTTAACCATCAGTCTCCCATGGGGTTCGATATCACGTACATTCGCAGGGTACCCAGACATTCACCGACCTTTTGCTCCCACAATCCGACTGTCCCAATTCAACCTGCCACAATGCGAGCCAGCGCAATGCACCCACTCTGACCCCTGCCAACAATGATGTCTGTTTAATTTACGCCAACGAGACGCGTCGTGGCGGGTCCCGGCCCAGGGGACCAGACGATAAACAGGCGAGACCCCTGGGGCCGGGGGACGCGTCGCGTTTCTTGCCAACCAGCCAGCGCCCAACCCAAAGCCTGCCCAGTCCCATCTGCAATCCACTGCCATCGATGCATGGAAGCCAGAGAAAAGTGCCCCGCATCCCATGCATCGCGGCCCCAAATCTTCGCCCACGTTTGAGCCCTATCGACCCGGGCCGGCCTGCCAGCCTATCGTCGTATCAACAACAGTAAACACACCGTTTCGGGAGTTTCACGCCCATTGAACAACATACAGCTACGTCATCGCATCGCGGGACACCACCACCAACACCACCACCATTTTCCACCAGCGCATCGGGTTGGGGTCACGCAATCCCCACCTCCACCCGCAATCCAGCCTCTAGCCACTCGGGCTTGACCCTGCAGGCAAACGAACCCCGCCATCGACAACGAAGACTCAGATCAAGGTTCCCAGACGCCACCATGGCCGATCTCTTCGATCCGGACGAGTCGTCCCTGCTGGACTCCCCAGACCGGAAACAGACGACCACCACCAATACCAACACCAACACCAGCACGACTCCCCCCGAACGGCCCAAGACCCCCAAGACCCCGACGGGCCCGCCGCCCACCGGCGACCCCTTCGCCAGCGCCGGCCCGCCCAGCGAGGAGGCGCGCGAGGCGGCCCTGCAGCGCGAGCTGGCGGGCGTGCGCTCCATCAACGAGCTGCTCGAGGGCGTGCTGGGCACGCTGGAGCGCGCGCGCGGCAACATGGACACGGTCTCGCAGACGGTCGGCACGGCGTCGGCCCTGCTGGGCACCTGGACCCGCATCCTGGGCCAGACGGAGCACAACCAGCGCCTGCTGCTGGACCCGACCTGGAAGGGCGCCACCGACGACCTCGCGCAGGTCGAGGGCGAGGCCCTGCGCCGCCAGGCCGAGGCCGAGCGCCGCGCCGCCGAGGAGGAGAGGCGGAGGGCCGAGGCGCAGCGGCGGCGTGAGGAGGAGGCCCGCGCCCGTGAGGCCGGGGCCAACACCGCCGTCAACCGGAGGGGCAGCGTCAGGGGGACCCGGGGGACCAGGGCGTCGAGTAGTGGTGTCAGGGGCGTCCGGGGCACCAGGACGGGGACCGGGAGTATGGCGAGGGCGGGCAGCGCTGCCGGTCGAGGTGCGGCCGCGGCAGCATCGTCTGGCGCTGACCGGAGCTCGTCCAGCATTGCCAGCGCTAGGAGCGCGTCGGGCATTGGGAGGGGCTTTGGAAGCACGAGAGGACGGGCCAGAGGCACGAGGGGGACATGAACGAGCAGGTGACGTGGAGACAATGCCATGCTTACCGCATCATGTTCAGGCTGGTGCGTCGACCGAGCATCAACGAAACTTGGTGGGCAACGTGGAGGAGCAGCAAGGATTCAGACCATGCGTATTGGGAACCTGATACTTCATGTACATTTTGACGTGATATCCGGCTGGCTGATTTCCTATCTACAGCCCGGTCTTATACTATACGTACGACCTAAACAAAACAACCCAATCATGATGATACCCAAAAACGCCAGGCTCGTTTGATACAAGATTCCGCAGGACCATGCTTGATGCTTTCCCTTTCCCAACCCCCCACAAGAGCTGTCTTCCCTGATTCCCTAAACCTCCGTTCTTAAGCCCCCCTTCCTCCCCTCAACATGCTCATTTCTTCTTGAAGAAGTCGCTCATCTTCTTCATGCCGCTCGTGTTGACCTTGCCGAGGGTCTTGACGCCGCGCGACAGGCCGGCCTTCTTGCGCTTGTCGTCCTCGTCCTTGCGGCGCTTCTTCTCGGCGCGCTCGGCCAGCTCCTCGTCGTCCAGCACGCGCTTGCGCGAGTAGTCGGCCATGGACCGCGCCGCCACGGCCTCCTGGCGCAGCGCCGCCACCCGCCCCAGGTAGTCGTCCAGCGGCCCGAACTCGGCCTGCAGCTCCGCCCGCGCCCCCAGC
This sequence comes from Neoarthrinium moseri, assembly GCF_022829205.1. Classification (NCBI taxonomy): domain Eukaryota; kingdom Fungi; phylum Ascomycota; class Sordariomycetes; order Amphisphaeriales; family Apiosporaceae; genus Neoarthrinium; species Neoarthrinium moseri. The sequence goes on along the minus strand of NW_026055172.1, from coordinate 206,663 downwards.
TGCTCCCGCAGCCGCGCCGCCTGGGCCGGCGCCACGTACGACGACAGGATGAAGGACAGGGCCGTCCGCAGGCGCTGCAGCGAGATGACCTCGGGCGACGCCACTATGGCCGGCTTGAGCTCGAAGGCTTCCGAGTTGGCCGCCTCCTCCTCGGCCACCGCGACCGACGTGGCGGCCGTGGAGGCGTCCGAGACAGTGGTCAATGTCGTGTCGGCGGAGGAGACGGATGATTGCGACTCGGAATTCTCGACCTTGGGCGTCGAGACCGCGGACTGTGAGGCTGGTGTTTCCGTAGACGCCTGGGGTGCGGCAGCAGGTGTCTCCCGCTTGACGCTCAAGACGGGCGCTTCCAGGGCCTTGGCCACGAACTTTTCCTCCATGCTGGGCGGCAGCGATGTCGTGCTCATGCTGCGGGCCTTGTCCAGCAGCACGGCCAGCAGCTTCTCCTCGCTCAGGCGGTACATGGACTCGTCGCCGGCGTCGACCGTGTCGCAAACGACGGCCATGCGGCTCTCGAACAGCGCCCTAATGTTGCCCCAGCGCAGGACCTCGCCGAGGTGTGGCGACAGGGCGTCTTGACCCCCGCGCGCCAGGTTGTCAAAGTGGTCGTCGCTCGACAGAAATAGCTTCTTCTTTTTGTTGCTCGCGCCGCCCTCCTCAGCCGAGCTCGAACTCAGCGCCGGCAGAACCAAGAAGACCGGGTCGACGGGCGTGGCGACAAAGAGCTCGGCGCCCCTGGTGATGTATGCTCCGAACTCGTCCTCATCCTGGCCCTTCTCGGTTGTCGTCGTCTCCTCGTCTTTCTCCTCACGTTGGGAGGCAGAAGGTGGTTCTGAGTTGCTGGTGGTGGGGGAGGAAGTGCTGTGCTCAATCAGCCAGCTCCGCGGGGTGCTCTTCGGGGCGGCGATGCGAGTGAACTCGTAGACGCCCGTCGAGGGGCATACGAGGTAGCGGGTCGGCTTGCCGTAGCGAGGGTTGAGTAGGGATACCACGCGGGCCTCCGGGGTGGCTTTCCTGGGGAGGATGAAGATCTTGGGCGGGTTTGGCGATTCGTCGGGGAGGGTGTATCTCGATTCTGTGCTGGCCGAGGACTGTGACTTTGAGGCTGATTTGGTGGTTGTGGTTGCGCCGCCCTTGGAGCGGGTGCGCGCCATGATGGTGGGTGGCGGGACGGACTTGTTGGTGCGGTATAGTTGCGGTGCAGTCTTGACTTGAGAAACACCCAATCGAGTTTGCTTGGTCCTAAACTTGTCACAAATCGTTCATGTCTCCTCAATAACTTGCCTATGCTGTGCTCGTAGTAACTCGCACCAACATCGAGAGCAGTCGATAGTCGATGCTCGGACCAGAAAAAGAACCCCTGCCGGCCGACGCGTGTGTGGAGACGCGTTTCTGCTCCTCAGCGACACGCCCGTTTCCCCTTCCCGGAACTCATTTAGTTATCACAAGCGCGTGTTATCGTGGGGACCTGGGCGCCGGCTGGGGGCTTGTCGATAAGCACCGTCCTGCAATTATTCCCAGAAATTGCATTGCGTCGCATCTTGAGTCCATGCCGTCGCTCTAGCCATAGACCATAGCCCCGTACCGCCCACCACTCCGACGATACACTCCAAACTAACTCGGTCTTCATCGCTCCCGTGCTACGGCCTCCGCTCCTCCCTCTGCCGTGTTGCCCCCCAGCCCATAGCGATTGGCTACTATACCACCCGGTCCCTGCAAGAGCACACAACCTGTTTGGCCCTCTTGTCTTGTGGGAAGACGGATGCAGAGAGGCCTTGCTGCCCTTGACCGGAACACAACAAACGGCGACTTCGAGCCCAGAGATGGTAGGGAGGTAGCAGCGCCGCCGTCATCTGGCTACGATGCCTCTCAGTATGTCGTTCCAGACTCCCCGAATTCCCCTCCATGGGTAGTGCCCGGCTTCGATGCTGATCCCACCCGCAGGACCCGGCCAACAAGAGGCCCAATGGCCCCCGCGCTCGCCCCGCGAAGCCCTGGTCAGCACACCCGGCGGCCGCGAACGTCTGCGACGCCTGGCAGAGCGCGCATCGCCCTCGCCATCGCCGTTGAAGAAATCGAGGTCCATGTCGGGACTTGCGCTTCGTCCGGATCACATGCGCACCGCCAGCTACGACGACGACGACGGTAACCTAAACATTGGGGAGGACGACGACGATGCGGAAGACGAGGATGAGGAGACGCTGCGCCTCAAGTTACAGGCCATCGAGGCCAAGCTCAAACTCAAGGCCCTACAGAAGAAGCAGCAGAAGAAGGCCGTCAGCAGTTCCTCGGATGCCGAGAATAGCTTGCCCAGCACTAGCAGGCCCGTGTCGGCGGCACCAGATGTCCTGGCCGCAAGCAGAGCGCAATCTCGCGCCGCAATGCTGGCCGAGGGCCCGAGGATGCGCGCGCAGTCCCAGGGGGATGTGCAGGTCCCTGTGTCACCGGTGAGGAGGACACAGACAGTTAGCGAGCAGAGATCGCCCAGCCGGGTGTTGCTGGGCATAGACAAGGGGCTCAAGGCGAAGGATGTCTCGCTCAAGCGGGCCTCGAGTGTGCGAAAGCCTAGTGAGACCTACGAGGGGCAGACAGGAGGCTACCTTCGTCGCGCTCATACGCCAGCATCCGCCAGCCAGAGTTTCCCGCCAGGCGTGGAACGACCCAAGACCTTCAGTGAGAGACTGGCCGCGGCGAGGAACGACGAGGCAACCCGAGAGGACAGACAGGCACGAATACGGAAGGTCAGGAGCAAGGCTTTCGAGGTCGGCCAAGACGAGGTCGAGAGGTACAAGAGTCGAGCAGCAGAGATACCCGATATACCCCAACAAGCGGAGTCTTTCAGTCGAGAAGAGGTCTTGGCTGGGGCCCGACCCAGACAGAACAACACAGTACCCGGCGGAGGTGTGGAACAAAACACAGCGAATGCATTAACACAGAAGACCAAAGTTGCGCCTTCAGAAGTCACCGAAGATGAAGCAACATCCTTTGAGCCATATTCCGGCTTTCACCTCTCTAAACGTATCCTACCACATAACCTACTAACGCGGACCTTCTCCGGGCGGAAGATACTCCTGATCAAGGACCTTCTGGCCCAAGTAAAGGCACCGAACTTCGAACTCCCCGAGGTCGAGCAGGACATTGTCGTCCTTGCCATTCTCGCAGACAAATCTGAGCCCAAGACGCATAACAAGCCACCGGGCACGGAGATGAAGGAGAAGAAATCTCGTTTTGCGGAGGAGGAGCATCGGGGCAAGTACATGGTCACCACCATCGTCGACTTGACCTGGCAGATGGAGCTATTCCTTTTCAACAGCGCATTCAACCGATACTGGAAGATGACTCCCGGGACTGTGATTGCTATACTGAACCCTACCGTCATGCCGCCGCCCAAGGGCCGCGAACACACGAATCGCTTCAGTCTGGTGCTCAACAGCGATGAAGACGCAGTTCTCGAGCTCGGGAATGCGAGGGATCTGGGCTTTTGCAAGAGCACCAAAAAGGACGGCTCCCTGTGCAACTCCTGGGTCAACAAGAAGCGCACCGAGTTTTGCGAGTTCCACATGAACCTCGCGCTCGGCAAACACAGGCTCGCCCGCCAGGACATCAACACCGGCAGCGGCATCGGTCCCTACGAGAAGAAGAGCCGGGAGAAGATGGCACGAAACAAGAAGGACGAGGAGAGGGACCGCAGGAACGGCAAATACGACCGCGAGACGAACAGCCATTTCTTCGTCAGTCAGGCGTCCGCTGCCAGTCTGCTCGACGGCGAGCAGACGCTCGGCAAGGTCGAGAAGCGCGAGGCCCTGCGCCGCAAGCTCGCCCACCAGGAGAAGGAGCGCGAGATCATGAAGCAGCTGGGCAGCACGGGCCGCGCCGCCGGCAGGGAGTACATGAACCTGACGCGCGCCAAGCTGGGCTCCAGCATGTCGTCGGCCGCCGACTCGGAACCGGGGAGCAGCTCGCTCGCCGACCAGCCGGCCAACCCCCCGGACGCCCGCAGCCTGGGCCTCCTCGCGCCGAGGGACGGCAGCGCCGCCCGGGTCCACCTCAGCCCCGTGAAGCGGAAGCGCAACCTCTCGGCCGCGACGAGCGGCACCGAGGGCTCGGTCTCGGGCTCCTCCACCGCCGCGTCCGGCCGCGTGCCCCTGGGCTGGGGCGGCGGCCTGCACGACAAGCTGTCCCGGATGAAGGACGGCGAGCGGCTGGACGGCAAGGCCGCGGCTGTGCGCGAAGAGAAGACGAGCACGGCTGCGGCTCAACAGCCCGCCAAGAAGAAGACGCGCTTCGTGACCGACAAGGGCATCCGCGAGGCCGGCCGCGAGAGCCTCGGCGGCGAGCTGGCTAAGAAGGAGGTCTTGCAGCTGGGACTCGATAGCGACGACGAGCTGGAGATCTTGATGTAGTAGCGCCGCGACTACTCCTCGATAACTCGACTTCTCTGGGGTCTCGAGCCAACGTCTCTTTTTCTTACCGGGGTTCTGGATCGCGTTTCGTGAGGCTGATTTGAGGGACGAAAAACATGTTAAGCGTCGGCGGTCTGTTTTGAGGGATTATGGCTTTAGGAACCCCCCCTATAGCCCTATAGGGTTTGGTTTTGGGATACGACGTTAGATAGTCACGATACGTGCCCACATTGCCATGATGTGTTGTTTTTGAATGAGACACAGATTGAGCTTTCTATGAGTACTTTCCATATGTGAAATCGTGTTTAAAGGCTAAGGGGCGCTCCTTTAAGTCCTTATGGTACTCTTAGCACCAGATATCGGGTGATCTGTGATTCTTTTCGAGAGAACAAGTCGTTCCTTGTTGGTGAATACGGAGTATTTTCCTATCCGGTGTTTAGTTTTCGTTTGCTTATACTTGATGCCGTCAACGATATGCCCCAGGATGGGTTCACCCTTTAATAGCACGTGAGCCAACTCTGTTGGTTAGTAGACAGCCGAGTTTGGGATAAGTTCCATGTGGCAGTGAGTATATATCAAGCCGGGTGGCTGTATCTTCTACAGTGTTGGAGCAATGGCCTCAGTAGCACCACCTATGCTTGACACTGCTCACGGTGCTTCTATTATGACACCACTATAGTTATAGAATTGCAATATCAGATGACGCACAGCAAAGCTAGCCGTTCTCAAAGCAAGAAGGTGGTTGAGTCCCGCGGATGAAGGGGCCTTGTTGCTTTTGCGAAATCAACAGTCGTCGACAGGCTGGAGCCAAACCTGGCCCCTTAACATATATCACGTTGGCTGAGAATACTGGCGTTAGCAACACTTCTTCTTTGTCCTCCGAAGTAAGTACCCGCAAGGTCACGGTGTTTGTTACGAAAAGGACGGCTAATGATCACCAACCAACTCTCCTGGGAATCACGCGCAAGGAGATTTCTTTGCATGTTTGTAAATGCGTGCATCGCCATGTGGACCTGGTTTGTTTGTCTGTGTACAAGGATCGGAGCTAAGGGGTAGATTAGACTTGACAGCATGTACTACCTCTATCGTTTGTGTTATTGGCTATACGCAACATTGCGATGAATTAGATCAAGGCACTATGTCGCAAATCAAGCAGGAGACAGTAGACTTGGCGGCCGCGGGCGTGGGCAGGGTCTTCTACCAGCAGCAAAAGTGGGATCATGTCAGTGGGGGCAACGGCAGCTTGGTAGAACTGTCGGCTGGGGTGATGGGCCTTGGAGAGTCGCTATCAGAATGTGATGAGGAGTTAAAGAAATCACTCCTCGGTAAATTCAGTACATAATTTTCAGATAAGGTCGATTCCTTGTTGGACGACGGCAGTTTTAGAAGGACAATCGTTCTCTGGCAAGGACTCAATCGCAGGCCGGTCACGGTGTTGAGACATCTCGGCCTTGTCTACCTGGAGAATTTCATGATGGCACTGACAGAGAATTCGCCTTGGCCCAAAATGGGAAGCATGGCGTCTGCAAAGAGCATGGCTCCGTCTCATCATCCAAGAAATCATCACTCATGCGTTGATTCCTTTCTTCTTCTTCTCCTTTTCCCCCTTACCCTCTTGGTGCTATTTGTTTCATCCGCCGTCGTTGCGCCGAAGTCATGATTATCAATCTATCGTTTCTTCCCCTTCCGTGCCTTTGCAGCTTTCTTGGCAGATAATCGGATGTGGACCAATTGGCTGATCGTTCATGACCTCTGTGTCTGCTTCATAGAGACTAGAATTTTCTTGTTTCCCTGGTATCATCATAACAGGAAAGGCTCCCATAACAATAGAAGAGTTCGGTATAAAAGCTTCTTGCGTGATCACCTAAAATCATCTGCGAGCCCGCGGCAGCAGTTGGGCAACATAAGAGATACTTGCTTCGCAATTATTGCAGGGGCATGCGTAATGAAAACATTCCATGAAATTATCGAACCAACTGATAGTGAAACAGTCCATGTTGTGAATCCTGTTCTGGGATGTTTGCCAACTGTGGTAACGTTGTTAGTAGAAATTCTCTTTGTCTTCCAAGATAAGCTACCAACGCTCTCCATTTCCGTAACGCTGGCAGCACGACGACCGATTCTGTGCGATCAAACTTGGCTTCACGCGCACATGAAGTCATGAGGTCTCTGTCTTATGCGGTCAAGTCCGTGTCTTTACTCGTCCATCAGGCGCGGATGTGTAGCAGGTAATTGCGGCCAGCGGGATCTATTTAAGAATGAATCCATGTAGACTATCTTTGCCACCCACTGCCTGGGCCAAACAGACTACCGCGTAGAATTTGTGACCGGCATCATGTCAGACGCTCAGCACCAGAGTAGCAGCCTTCCTAGTATCACCCAGTTTGCACTGTTTCCCCGTCTGCCTCGAAAGATCAAACACCAGATCATCTGCAGAGCAGCAGAAGGTGCCGTGGAACACCTCGACAGGGTCTTCTTCCAGCAATACGAGTATGGCCCGCTGCCGCCGCAAGTCTTCTGGCTCAATTCATCCTACTCCGTGACGAATTCCGGAGAGCAACCCACCCTGTGCGACGAGCGCCTGTCCGGCGCCCTTAGGTCGATAGCTGGAGTTGCGAGGGAGTTCAAAGGTGTAGTCCATGGTCTTCTCAACCACATAACATTGCAATACAGTAATATTGATGGGGTTTACCGGCTTCCTCTGCGTATCAAGGTGCTGAGGACGCACGAGTATGTATACTTGCAAAACTTCCTCCGAGTACAGTGCAAGCCCACAATTAGGCCATGCTTTTTGCAGGGGTTCCGACTTCATTTCGAGCACGTCCAAAGCTACCCGATCGTCCTGCTAGATATTAACGATATCTACGGCCGCTTGACTGCAGTCAACCATGCCCCTGACCCACCGTCCGATGAAATCTGGCTGGCAAGCACGATCCAGGACCGCTCGCTCATGGGGCCCCTGGTGGCAAAGAAGTCTCGCATAAACACGATCATGGTGCTTGTCCATAAGACTGACGGCAGCAATGGGGAGAAGCGGCCGGGTTTCGACTTGGACTCACTCAGGCCCAGCAACCTTGTCACACTGGCCTCTTCCCACACCACGAGTACTGCCCGGGATCTAGTCGAGAAGATCAATAGATACAGGGGCAGTCATCTGGACGGCAGCGCCAGGAAAGTCATTGAGAAGACCGAGGAGCACCTGAGGGAGTTGGAGGCCGCCGGGATGGGACTGCACGTGCCGCGGCGGAGGTATGTCGCCTGGAAAGACGTGCCGGACTTGACGTTTGTCGAGGATCTCCCGAACGAGTCGCTACAGCGGGCGCCTCCTGCACCAGCTACTCCCGACAGACGCAGTAATATTGCAGACGAAGTCAGTTGAGTAAATATTTCAGAGGTGTCGCTCTTTCACAGCCGGACGAGGGGAACAGGACAGGGGCATGCGCTTAGGATCATGATGGGCGGATAGAAGACTAGGGGCCACGGGCAATATGGTCTCAAGCAGCTTGAACAGCGGCACCGATGTCAACATGAGGAATAAGGCCGACGAGACAGGGGCGGAGGATACCGGGGAAGTGACGAAGCTATTAGAAGCGTGTCAGCATCAGCACTGACACTGTAGCTCCATATAGACAGATCGCTAGGTTCAAGTGTAGCAAAAAGAGAGAAACAGGGACCTTAAAACACCCACATAGCGAAGCCCCGATCCTTATGTGCAAATGTAAACTGCTTCTTGCTGTGTGCAGATTCGAGGAACATGGCATCTACATATCGTTCCAACAGCGGCCTATGCTCAGCAGTCCCACTTCAAACATTGGATATGCAGTTCCAACGTTTATAGCCTGGAGAACAACGGAAACTACATGGCACACTTGTTACGTTGGAGGAGTCGACTTAAACTACGCCGCCGATAGAGAGTAGGATATATATATCTCAGTTACAGGCGTACACACAACCGAGTAGCCGCTTTGAACTCCGATCATACAAGTGAATACTCACGCCACCTCCTTGCCAGACACACAACCACGCAATTGTAGACTCAAAGAAGCCAGGTCCACCACACTAGACAAACACGTTCACACGCTCACAGCTCTATATAAGGGTCTTGTTTCCATCTTGTCTTTTTTTACTATTTCAGCCGACCAGGCTCGGCCGGGCATTGGAAGCTTTGCATTAAAGCACCTTGCTCGAGTCAACCCTCGCCCCCGCCTTACCAGTCCTGTCGTCTAAAGCCTTACTCGTCTCGTGCCTTTGCCCTTGGCCCTAAATCTCATCGCTGGGTTTCTGTTGGCTGGCTACAAGGGTCCGAGGAGAAAAAATAACTGCTTGCTTGTCAGAAGGCAGGAGGTTTACAAAGCAGCTCGTGTGTCTTCATCCAACCCGCTCTCTCTCCTCGCTCCCCACATCAAGAAAGGAACTGCCCATCTTCATTGCCCATACGGAACGCGCTACAGCTCCTCGTCGCTCTCGTCCTTCGGCCCCAGCGCCGCGGGCGGCGCCTGTGCTGTCTCCTTCATTTGCTGGTTCGCCGTGGCCCGGCCCAGCACGTCGCCCAGAGCCGAGGGGAACCCAGCAGACCTGTCCTTGGCCCCTTCGTCGGCGCTTGGACGATGCTTCTTCAACGGACTGCCGATTGTCGTCTCTCCGGCGGGCTGGGCCATGAGGTTGGCAACGCCGGCAGCAGGTGCCACGTTCGACGCGGAATCCGTCGGCGTCGTTGCGCTGGTGGGACCTGTGCTCGGGGATTTCCTGTTCGCGGCAGCTGCTGCGCTGTCGGGTTCGGCGGAATGCTGTCTCTTTAGCTGTTCACGGGGTTAGCAATCTTTGGGTCTGCGAAGGTGAAGCTGCCAACATACCCGAATCCTGTCAATACCAGCTTTCAGCTCGGCCTGTATCTCTGCGTCCTCGGGAGCCAGGTGGGACTTGTCGACCTTGTTAAGGTCATACTCAGCCTCCATCTTCTTCAGGGGGTTCGCGTCGTCATCGTCATCGTCACTATCCTCAACCATGGCGCCGCCTATGCTGCCGTTGCTCTTCTTTCTCGATTTCCGCCGTTCGGTATCCTGATCTCGGAAGGCCGAGAAGCCGACGGTGCCAGTCGTCTTGAGCGGCCCCAGGTTCGAGAAATCGAGCTGCGTACTACGCCGCTTGGCTCCGGGCGTGGTTGTTTTGGCGTCCTTTGCCGAGGGGAGAATACCCATCTTCGATAGTTGTCCTGTAGACCGCTAGTCAGTATGTAATGCACTATAATGCACTTGGGCTCCTGGTTGTGGTATGCAAAGAAGAACGTACGCTGGCCGCGGTAAAAGAAGGTAAAGACAGCATAGGGCTTATCTGGCCCATCAATGCCGGTTACGGTTTGGGTGCTAATCGTCTTAGGATCGAGCGTCTTGGGCTTGGCAAAGCTGGTGGTGTGCTCGACGCTGGCGTCGACGCCGTTGCTGCCTCCCTGCTGCGCGCCGCTGTTCTCGTCGTCGTCGTCATCGTGCGCGTCAAACTGCGGCGAGTACTCGCCCTTCTTGATCTCGCCCGAGGCGATGACGCGGAACATGGCGACCTTGATCTGGCCCGTGGCCTCGGGCGGCTCGTCGTCGTCGTCCGAGAGCGAGTCCGAGTCCGAGTCCTCCATGCCGTCGGCCAGGGGCGACTGTTCGCTGTTGCCGTAGGCCAGGGTGTCCCGGGAGCGGTTCGTCTTCTCCAGGTCCATGCCGGTGCCGGCGGCGGCCGACTTTTGGCGGCGGTGGCGCCTCTCGAACTTCTGCCTCCTCTTCTCAACCTTCTCGGCAGCATCGTGGCCCTGCAGATCCAGGCCGTTGAGCCAGCGCTCCAGGCCGACCTCGCGGAACAGGAACTCGCGCTCGGCGAGGCCGCCGCCCTCGCTATCGGGGACCTGGACCCAGCGGCTGTTGACCCAGGTCTCCTCGCCGGGGCGGAGCAAGGTGGCGACCTCCTCCTTAGCGCGGCCGTCGAAGTAGATGTAGGCGGCTATGGTCTCGTTCTCCGAGTTGGTCATGGGGATGTAGGGGGTGACGGTGTTGGCGTGCTTGGAGGGGTCGGCGGCGGCCGAGGGCAGGGGCCCGGCGTAGAGGGGCTTCGGGTCCGGGTTGGCGGGCGACTTCTTGGGCTGGGTGTAGGGGATGGGATGGCCCGGGGTCAGCAGGGTGATGCTGATGGCGAAGCGGGCGGGCTCATGCTGCGAGGTGTCCGGGTTCAGCTGCGGGGAGGGCACGGGGATGTAGGTGCTGATGCGTGACATGCGGGACTGCTTCTGCATGCCGTACTCGCTGAGCGGGGAGCTATTCGCGTGAATGCTCACGGCGATGCCCTTGAAGCAGGGCATCGTGGCGGCGGGGAGGGACGGGGGGCTGCCGTCGTTGTCGTCGGCGCGAGTCGGGTTCGCGGGAGGCGTGTGGTTGTTGAGATTGGGACAGGGCGGAGGGCGACAGTCGCCGGCCGAAGGGTATCACGACTGTGACTGTACTTTTTTTTTCTTTCCTGGGTCGGGAGGGGTCGCAGATGCGAAGCCGGCGGTCTGGTATTCGCCTGAGGGGTGTGCGACCTGCTCGGGGCGCGTTGGTGAGGTTCTAGCGGTTTGCCCAAGCGGAGCCGCGTGCCAAAAGCCCAACGTGGATGGGTGTTGATATCTGGGGAGGTGGTGAGAGCAGCGGTGGTGTTTTGGTTTGGCGGCGGCGGCGGTAGTCAAGTGGTTTAGTGGTGGTGGTGGTAGTGGTGGTAGTGGTGGTGCTACTGTTGGCACCGTACCCCAGGCCAAGGTAACTTAGCCCGCAGTGTTGCCAGGCCAGACCCGGGAGAGACCCAGGCGCAGAGAGGTCGGTGAAGAAGACCACCGCCGGCAGCTCCACGTTCACAAAGTCGACGACTGCCAATGTACGAGACGGAGAGAGGAGAGACACAGAGGCCCGCCCGCTCTGCAAGGCTGCTGCACCTTTTTTCTTTCTTTTCCACACTAAAATACTGCGCGCAACGGCGATGCAGCTGGGAGGGATATGTATGCGACCTTGTATGTAAGTGTGTGTATGTATATGTATGGACTGTCGTCAGCGAGCCAGACCTGGACCTGGAGCTGCACCACAGACCTGAACCTTGGTGGTCATCCATGCACCTCAAGCTCCGTCAGCTGCGAGCGACCACGGGCAGCCAGTCATCTCGGATAGCACCAGCTGATGGCCATGAGGAGGACGACGACTTCTCGCCCGTCCTCCTTTCCGTCTCTTCTCACTCCTCTGCCACGCTGGCCACGGTATTTAGCACACTGCACCGTGACTACATGGCCAACTACATAACTAGTCACTCGTAACTCGTAACTCGTATCCCGGGCCTCCTTCTTGCTGCGAGCATAGCGGTCAAGCACCTGATCAGTAGCCACGCAGACTGCCCCTCAGATGGATTATGTAGCGGGCCCTCGGGCTGCTGCTAGCTACGAACTACTACCTCAAGGCAGTTAGCCAGGGTCCCCTAAATCATGTCTCGTCTCTTGTCTCTTGTCTCTGCCGTCCCGTCGCGTGAGAGCGTCACCACTTCCAATCCACTGTCAATAGTTCCAAAACATTCAACAAATCTTGCCAGAGTCTGGTGGTCTGGTGGGGGCCGAAAAAATCCAGTGAGGGACTCCAGATCGCAACCTTCAGGTTGCTGGGGAGCTCTCGCGGTGCCACGTTGGAGCAAAGCGGCCACAGGCCACCACTAATTACCTAAGTCAAGTAATCAGGTAGGAACCTAGGTCGCTTCACTTTCGTCCAGGGCAACGAGCATAGCATCCGACCTGACTGGCAATCACATCGATCACGTCAGGAGATGCCAATTGGGACGCTGCCTTTAGATAGACTGCGGTAGACCCGGGCTCGCCCCGGCTGGTGCCCGCGACGGCACCGCACGAGCACGCATCCCTGCTAGCCAAAGGCTTCTTGATCTTCATTTTTGGCTTGGCAATGGTTTAGAGTTTACTGCTTAATCTAGAACTCGGGATGTTCGTCTGAACACTCATGAGTTAAAGCACATGTCAGCTCTCGGCTTCGGGGGGTCTGAGGATGAAAATGTCGTATTTTCCCCCCTTGCTATAATGTCACGCAAATAGACCCGCGATGAAACGAGATATGACCTGTTCGAAGAAACCCACCTATACATTATCCGGAAGACTACTACCGAACTGGCAACCTGAGTTATCAACCTTGCAATAAGATCCATATAGAAATACGAGCTGTTATGCGCAACTCGATCAGCAACTGCCGCAATATCAATGATGCGATTTCAGTCATCGTACTACCACAGCTGGTTTTGACTCACTCAGTTGGATGCTAATAAGAGATGGGATCTTATCAACATCCCCGAAGACGTCCCAGGCGCCAGAGTCGAGCATTTGTGGATAGCCTGAACAGAGCATATGGTCAAGATAGGGAAAGGGGCGATTAATTGTATTACTAGTCTGTCATGCCGCGAAATCCAGCCGCCAGGACGAACAAGCATTTACTCATGCCCACCCAGTTCTCTGGACGACCGCTTCCTCACTGCGCTCTTCGCCTTGCCGTAGCTGGACCCCGTGCCCTCTGCCCCGTCGTCCTCTCCGTACCCGATGCGCCGGGCCGGCAGGTCTCGTTCCACGCTCTCCTCCTTGATGTACTTCTTCTCGTCATCGTCGTCGTCGTCTTCGTGCTTCACACTCCGGCTCTTGTCGTAGTAGGTCGAGGAACTCGGCCCGCTGGTGGTCTCGGAGCCGCGGTCCGCACTCCCGCGCTTCAGCACCGCGCTGCGGTCGCTCTTCCAGGCGCTGTCGTCGAGATCCGTGTCGCGAGCGACGACGGCAGCCCCGCCCTCCCCATCCTGCTTGCCCCGGAGCACGTAGGCGAGGACCAGCCACCCGACGCCCATGGACAGCATCTCGGCGAGCCAGAAGAGGGCGGTGAAGGCGACGAAGCTCAGGATGCGGTGGTTGTACATCAGCCAGCGGAGGCCGGTCAGGCGCGCCACGAGCTCGATGCGGGCGGCGTAGACCTGCAGGGTCTGGCCGGCCTGGACGTCGAGCAGCAGGCTCAGGGGCAGCTGGTGGCGGAACTCGACGAGCTCGCCCATGGGGACGGTCAGGGTCTCGAGCTCGGCGGCGGCGGGCGAGACGACGAGGTGCCACAGCAGGAAGAGCAGGCGGCCGGCGGTCGATAGGAGCGGGTCGCGGTACGGGACCAGGGCCGGGCGGCGCGACGAGAAGACCACGTTGTCCGGCTGCACGTGCGCGTAGGGGTCCGACGGGATGGTCCACGACTGGGCCGGGTTCTCGAGCTCCGACTTGGTCGCAAACAGGGCGATCATGAAGTTGCCGCGGTCGACGTTGGGCGGGGACCGCGGGAGCGTCAGCTCGACCGTCACGTCGTAGGCCGTCTCGAGCATCAGGCTCTTGGAGAGCGAGGTCACCCCAAAGGGATTAAGCCCGGCACTGCAGCAGAGAGAACGCGGCGCATGTTAGTTCTCTATTTATAGGATGCCAGTACAAGCAATGGAAAGCCCGCCAACCGTTCAGAGATTATGCACGTACTTGTATTGGAGGTGCACCGGGACCGACACGAGCTTCTTTGGGACGTAGGCGTAGTAGAAGACGGGGTACACGACGGCGGCAATGCCGAGCAGTACGAGCGAGGTCGTAACGAAGAGGAAAGTGTTGAGGTAGATCCTCTGCGCCGCAGGAGCCGTGGCAGCTCGGATGGGGCGTTTTACGTATTCCTGTAGTGGTGCGAGACGTGTTAGAGAATTGACGAGTTGAGCTCTGCAGGGAGGGAGCACAGCTCTTACCATGGAGTCGGGAGATGCGCCATGCGGCGCGACAGCTCTGAATGCCGCCTCCGTCTCCGTCTCCGGTTGCGCCTCCGAGAACTGGTCGGTGCGAGGAAGGAAGCCGGTCGAGGGAAGGAAAGCCGGAGCGGTGATGCGTGATGCCCAAGCCGAAGTTGGAGCTGGAGCTTGGTCGGCGGTGATCCCTGTCGGGTGACGGTGGTGGTGGTGTTGACGTTGATGCGGGTGGTGGTGCTGGTGCTGGAGCTGGAGCTGGAGCTGGAGCTGGTGCTGGCTGGAGCTGGAGCTACGGCTGCCGGTAGTGCCCCGCGGCGATTGGCCCTGGCAGTGGCCGACGTCATGCCCGTGACCGTAACGGCTCTCGCTCAGCCAGGGGCTGGCATGGTCTATGTCGTCGTCGAGATTCATCATTTGACTAAGCATTTGTTCATACACGTTTGGCACCGAGCAAGATCGAGCAGTTCAGAAGTTTGAGATGAAACATGCTACCATCATTGGCCGGAATTTGTATGCAATACCGTCTGGTTTTATATTTGAAAAAAGGACGTAGTTGATGAACGCCAGCCCAAGACCCAAACTCATTATGTGACTTACATACTCCGCGACAAAACAAACCTGTCGCCGAGACAAAGAACCCAACTTGCTAACGCTTCGCCTTTCCGCTTGTCGTATCGTCAACTCAAATGCAAAGTCTCTTTCGTACACCAGGTCCGCATACCCCTTGTCTTCAACCTCCCTTGATGCCTCCTCTATATAGGCTGCAGGTAGTTGCTGGGTACCAACCCGCTCCTGCCGGCCCCGTTGCCTGCGTGAATCTCGGCCTCCCACCAGCCATCGTCCTGGTGCCGCAGGACGGCCAAGGTATCGCCCTTGCTGAAGCCCAGCTCCTCGGGGATCGCTGCCTGGTACACATACAAAGCCCGTGCTGTGCGACGTGTCAGCTTTGGTTCTCACCACCCACTTGCCTTCTTCGGCATTGTGACGAGGTATAGCAGGGGACAACTTACCTAGATGCAAAATCGGCCGGCCATCCTTAGTGTACTGTCGACTTGGATCCGCAAGACTCTTACTGCGCTGTCGGGAGGTTGACATCTGTCGGCCGTCGTAGAAGGCCACCTGTCCGCCTTGGCTGGTACCGGGTCTGCCGTTGCGTCCACGTTGAGATCCATACCCGTCCTCGGCGCCAGGGGACAACTGGACAGCCATGTCACTGCTGCTCGGGCGGTCGTAGTCGTTACGGAACGGCGCCGGCGACGCTGATCTAGCCATCTCGTTGGGAGAGTTGTGGCGGAAGTACCCCTGATCCGAGCCGCGAGGAGCGGCCGCGCCCATCGACGACTGGCTGCGTTGGTGTTGGCTCCCGCTGTAAGGGTTGGGTGATGCGGATCGGTGGTGCTGGCGAGGGTCGACTCTCGGAGATGCGCTGCGGGGCGGTGCCGGGGATGCAGTGCGAGGCATGTCGCTCCCTCTGGTGCCTGGTCGTGACTGGCTTCGTGCATAGGCTCCCGAACCCGGGCGGTTGGGGTTGAACATGTCTCGTGTTTGCTGTTCGTACTTCCGCGTCGTCTCTTGCATCGCTCTCTTGGTGCATGCTGCTGCAGGGACGCCAAGTCGTTGCACTTGCTGATCGTAAGACGGTGGCGGTGTGCCTCTCATGCCCGCCGCCACGTCGCTGCCTCCCCTAGGAGCCGGAACGGACCTGGAGAATGGTCGGGACGGATCATGCCCAGGTGCTGGCGTGGCAATCCCATGATAGTGGTCTGCCGATACCCGCACAGTAGCCTGCTTGTTTCCTGCCACCTCCTTGAGTTCCGCGAGCGCCAGTGCGATCGGGTCCATGTCTTCTTGAGGCGCCTTGTCCACGGACTTCTTAAGTCTGTCAGGCGTAGACACGGCAAAGACATTCTGACCGACGTTGAGAGCCAGGCTGGCGTTGGCGTCGATGGGATCGGGACTGACGGTCCTGTCGGGCAGTGCGTTCTGCTCCGGTTGATACTGAGGTCTTTGCGATGAGGGACCCCAGGTATTTCTGTTGGACGCACTGATGTCCTTGGTGCTCTTTCGCCGGAACGGACTGTGGTTCTGGAAGAAGCCGCTCTTCTTCTTAAGGATGCGTTTCTCCGGCTGTGCCTCCACCAGGGGCTGTGGCTGCTTGACTGGCGACACCTTGCCGCTCGGCGGTTCCTGACTAGAGAACGAAGTCGGGTTGGAGTATTCGCTGTTGTCGTCACGGCTCGATGGTCTGTTGGAGGACAGATTAGAGCTAGTAGCAGAGTTCATGCCCGAGTTCATGCCATCCGTGCGGCACAACATGGTCATGCCGTCCATAGGGTACGGATCATGCGGCACGGCTGCGAATTGACCAGCGTCATATTGTTGCTGCTGCTGCATGCCGTGTCCCGCCCGGCTGCCCGAGGGAGGCATGACGGCGCCTGGTCCCTTGTGTGGGGTTACTGTAGCCTCCCTGCTCCGTGGTGTATCCATGTCATGGTGGGCAAGATCGCGTGCCAGGGCCGAGTTGGGATCATGGTGGGACTCAAAAGTCGAAGGCTGAGGCGAGGAAGTGCGATAGGCCGGGTTGATGCTGCGTGGGAATTGGGCCACTGAATAACTGTCATCGTCGACCGAGGCTATCGACTCGTGATCGTCCACATCTCCTCGGCAGAAGTTGATGTACTTTGGCGGATCCGGTATCTCCTGGCCCGTGCCCCTCTCGCTGATGAAGGTCATGATATCCTTTTCGACCTCCAAGTCCTCGAGGGCCAGCCGCATCTTCTCGCAGGAGGCGTCATCGCTGACGCACACGGTCGATGCGACGTTTGCAAACGTCCACAAGGAGCTCTTGGAGAAGTCGAGGCGCTCCTCCTCCAGGTCCTGGAACTTGTCGGCGGCAGCCTTCCACTCACGGTTCCACCTCGCCGTGGTGTCTTCCAAGGCCTTGACGGCATTCTCGTACTCGGTATTCGAGGTGGCCAGGCTGATCTGTGTCTTCTCCAGCTTGGCCTTGTTCTTCCGCTCCTCCTGGCCCATGACCATGTGGCCCTGGGCGAGGTAGCCCTTGATCTTCAGACATTCTTGCTCGTAGCGGTCTCGTGTCTTGTTGACGGTCTGAGTCTGCTGGATCTTGGTCTTGAGCAGCTTCTCGACCGTGTTCTGGACGATCTTGCGTCTCTCCTTCATGCCCCCGGCGAACGCGGCCAGCGGCTCTTCGAGTTCTGTCTTCATCTGCTGGGCGATGCTGGCATGCTGCTTGGCCATGGCCTCGGTCTCGCCGCGCACGGTGTCGAGTGATGACTTCAGCGAGCCCATCTCGTGCGACCCTAGGGCTTTCCGGGACAAGGACATGAGCTTGCGGGCGTATTCATCTTCGATGGAAGCGCGGGCACTGTAGAACGATCTAAGCTCGTCGCATGTCTGCTTCGCAGCCAGCATGCGATCGAGCAGCGGGCCGACGCCGGCATCTTCCTTTCCCCAGAAATTGTTGGCGACTGTTACGGTCAGTATCACTGCTCTTCGCGCGGTAGTAAAGTACGAGCGAAATACGTACACGACAGTGCCACTGTCGGCGCCTCTGTAGCAGCAGGCATACTGCCCGACACTTGTGATGGATACGCGATGGAGGACTATCGACGGAGCCAAATTAGGGCTGGGACGGTGATTGCAACGAATTCCTCCGTCTCGTGAATGTCGGTTCCCCGGATGTCTCGAATGGAAATGACGGCTGTGGAAAGGAAAGCCCGCTTCCGCAATGGAGGGCTTACTTGTCTGCGATATCGACGGCTTTGGAATGTGTAAAGCAGCAAATGGTCGTAACTGCTCTTCGCTGCACGAGTGGCACAATCAAGATATTGACATTGATACCTTGTTGCGCGGGGCAACCATCGGGCTGAGTGGGCGACCCCGGAGTTGGATGCAAAGTTACCCGCTCTGGCGCACGGGCGTGGGGCATCCAGTGGCACCCCGGTCAGAGCGACAAGAAAAGACATCCAACTTGCCAACATCCTCTGTAACAACTGTATTAACTTGCCTGATAACTAATCAATTGGCTCCACTTGAGCTGAGCGTGAAAGTAAAAGCCCGTAATGCACATTCACCAATCCCTTTACTTGAGTCGTAATTCATCCTCTCACTCTATAGCAATTTACGACCCCCATTTCCTCATCCATTTCCCTGCAACCAGCTGATCTGCTGAGATCCTCTCCTCTGGCCGCCATCTAATCATGCTTTCTAGCAAGTCGTAGAGGTCCGCCATTTCCTCGGTAGCGACGTTGCCACGTCTGTCCTCTTGAATGTAGCCCACCCTAGTAGCCAACGAACGGGACTCTCCATCGCAGATCCTAGGGGACTTGACCGCCCATTCTCCACTCTCGTTAAAGAACTGCTTGCGAGCCCCCCAAGCCTCCCACCAATCCCCAGGCGGCTTACCCAGCGCACTTATGTTCTCGGCCAGGATGTCGTCCTCGTCTGGTGAAAACCCTTCAAACAAGTCCCTCTGGGCAAAGATGGAGTAAATAGTACAGCCCAGAGTCCATATATCTGCGGCAAACCCGATTGGCCTCCGCTCGGCCTCGGCGAACATAGCCTCAGGTGGGCGGAACACGCAAGGCGTATTCAAGGTGAGCCGCGAGCAGGCCAGAGGCTGCCAAGCTTCTCCAAAGTCGGTGATTAGGGCATCAGCATGTTGGACAGTGATATCTTCGCAGGGCTTCCCAAGCCAGACCGGAAGCACAACGTATGGTGGGACGTGCTTGGATAGCGGAGCTTGATCTAGACGCACCACGGCTTCTCTTATTGGTGAACCGTACTCGGCATAGAGATCCTCGACGGAGAGCGAGCTCAGGTCCTGTGGCTGGAGGAGGACATTGCCGGGATGTAGGTCTCCCTCCCAGAATTAGGGTCAGCTTTTCTAAATGGGGCAAACACATATCTAGGGTTGGCCGACGGGAACTCACCTCCATGAACGACACCTTGTGAATGTAAGAATGCCACTGTCCGGATCAGTTGTGCTGTCAGGGAACGGGCCACGTCCAGGTCAAATAGCCATACTCCATCTGAAGCTGACTTGCTCGCGGAAAGACTACACATTCCTGGGTTGATGGCGAGGCATTCATGCGTGCCATTGGGACCGCTTTGGGTGAATGCGGCCAAAACTGTAGGCAGATGGTCTCGGGCGGCGCTGCATGCTGGGGTCGATTCCTGTATCCGCTCCAGCGTATGTCTCTCCACCGGGTTGACAGAGTCTGTTGACAATGCAATCTTGATTGCCACGTACCGGCTGTTTCTCTCGTCACGTGCCAGCCATACGGTAGAGTGACCACCGAAGCCTAACTTGTGAACAACATAGTACTGGCCGTCCGGGCCAAGGCGGTCGCCAATCTGGACTGGGTGGTAACCCCCCGCTTCGTATTTTTCGATCGATTCAACATTCTCAACTGGCATGTATTGTGCGCATCTGGAGTCTGGATCTCTGCCTTCCATAGGCTGCTGCATAATGCCGGCGCGCGACGGTGAAGACGTCAGCCACTTCCGAATTCGAGAACTCGACGGAATATGATGAACATTATGGCATCTGTAGGTTGATATGCCAGTCAAGGGTCGACAAATAATTTGTGTTCGGGACAGGAACGATCCAATGCTCGTGACGGTGTCGGCATAATGTTTCGAGTGCATAGTCGATGTGAGACTTGGAGGTTGACGCCTTCGACGTTGACCCGTGCACAATGTCGATGACCAGTGGGCACTAGACCCACTGAGCCGCAACGCCTTATGGAGACAACGCAGGACCAATTAACTCATGCTATGATGATCGCGTACGCACCTTGAGTGCTCTTAGAGCCTAGAAACTCTGTAATAACCAAGGTATCGTTTCAAGCCTAGTGATTCTACGGGCGCCATGTTTAAAGCAACACCAGATGGAGTAGAGCATTTAAAGAGTCGACTAGGGTAGTATACGAAAGTGATTGTAATCCATGTAATGAAAAATGGTAAGCTAGGAATAAGCGAGAGAGCGGGTGGTGGCCATCTTAGATAAATATATATATCACAGGGGGGAAGAGTTCTTGTACAGCGGAAACTCCGTCATAGTCTCTGACATCAGCCAACTAGGATTTCCTGCCTGATCCAGCCTCCGTTAGTGGTCGATATAAGCCTCGAGGCTGATTCAGGGGCATAGACAGGTTCTATGCGCTCGAAATGGGGAGATCCTGGCGGTTGATAAAGAACCAAGAGACTCAGTTTATCAACTACTCGAAATGACTCTGTGGGACGATCCAGCAGAAGCAGAGTCAGCTGGAATGAGTCGCCTTTGAACCCCTGTACTAGGTGAGAATACTGGACTGCCTGTTTTGAAAACCATTGGCAGAACTGTTGTGTTTCGGGCTGGAAAGTTCCGCCTGAAAGATCGTCGTCGTCGGCGGTTATTTCCTCGCTATTAGGCCCGCCATCGTTGTATTCCAACGTGTTGTGGCCATCTGCAAATACCGACACGGTGAGGGCCAAACCAGTAATACGAAGAAAGCGTAAGACAAAGCCCGATCGATCCCGAGCTAGAATGCGATCCCACTCTTCTTTAAATGACAGTACAAGCCCATCGTCGTATTCAACATCAATGTCAACATCAGCGGTGGAGAAGGAGGCGCGGTAAAGCCAGCCTTCGCGGAAACGGACGTTAGACAGTTTTCAACCCGCCCACGTCCAACTTGGAAATCCAGGTCGCCTCGTTCGCTGTTGATGTATATCAGTCTCCCACGACAAGCTTCTAACCAACGCATCCAGATCTGGCTCGTGCCTCTTTTTAAAGATTGGGACTCCCACTAGGCTTTTTACCGGGTCCGGGAAGTTGTGCTCGCAGGCTGTGAGAATACCCCTAAAAGCATCCAATATGTCACTGTCGAAGGAGAGCGATCTTTGTAGGTATTCATTCAACCGGTACTGCAGATCTAGTGTCGTCCTGCCTAGTCCGCGAAGAGGAAAGACTCTTGACATGTCCACAGAGTCTTGCATTCGTGTATTCCCAAAGATGTGAAGGTTTTCGAGCGGTGCATCTATGCTTTCGAGGCAGTGCATTGCATTACACTGGAAATAAACCTGCGTGTCAGTGAAAACAAGCTTTCTTCGACAGAGAAGCCCTTCTTGATACGTCCAACCCCGGCTGTTCCATTTCGATTCCAGGATTTCTTTCCTCACGTATGGAATGTATGTGAAAGTCCTGGATCTTACCTTAACCAGGGGCTGGGCTTCTCTCAGCGTTGTGTTAATCCCAGGAAGTCCATATTGAGGGCCGTCTCCTGCTGCTGCGACAATTGTGAGAACGGACTGCCCATAAATGGTATGCATATTCTGAATTTGTGACTCCCTGGCCTCTGCATTGTTATTAGGGATGCAATACCGATCTATCCATAGATAGCGGTAACCGAGTCTTGCTGTCAAAAGAAGAGTGTCCTCAACGGTCTTAGGCGAGGGACGTGGGACTGCGTCAAAAGATGTAGAAGCTTCCTGATTATCTCCCCAGACGTAACTCAGGGTGACGTAGTGCTTCGGTTCGTCGATAGTTTCCCACAAGACGATTTGTCGCGTGAAGCAGTCTATCACACGGAGACTGTGGTGCGTGGCTTCGTTAAACTTCCAACAGAGAGTCTCGTGGTTGTCACCACAAAAATCCAGCCATCTTTTTAAGATTGAAACATCGACAGAAGGCTGTAATTGGTAGCCGGACAGCCTATGAGGCCTTTCATCAACTTCCATCACGATCCCACACGTTGTTTTGAAGCCATCTGGATAATCATCACAGCTGGGAATCACGGCAAAGACCGGTGCATCGTCGACATTGCACTTCCAAGCGCCAAACTCGCTCTTAGCAGAGCCGACGTGAAGCCTGTATGACGGGTTCACTACAGCCTTGTCTTTAGGTGGGACTCTTGCGCGGTAGAAGAGCTGACACAGAGCACAATTGCTTTGCCGATTGATATGCTGCAGAGAAAACCCCTGCCTACCCCAAATCTTGTGGGTTTTTTTATCCCTTCTATCTTGGCTGAAACTCGCTTTGAAGTTCAGCTGCCAACAATCAGGGCATATTTGGTTGCCTTTATCGGGACAAGTCTTGTCGCGCTCAATTTGCGTGTCGAGCTGGCTTCGTTCATCAGTTTCGGCACGTGGACGCTTATTGCTGGGCAAAATAGGATCCATCGTGTAGCGAGACTTTCTCGATCAACTAGGCGTGTCTTGATCCTTCTTTGTCGAAAGAAATCAAGATTATCTCGGAAGTACAAGTTAAATGAATATGCCAATAGGTATGGTTGCACCTCGAATTCTCAGAGTTATCAGCAAGATTCTGCCCGAAAACCTCTTGCCACGATCGGTGTTCGTAAAGATACCAATGACTTCGAATCAGCCTGGCAAGAGAGCCTAGCTTATGTAGCTCCATGCGCCTGATACGACGCAGAAAGACGTGGCTATAATGCCAGTGAGCACCATAGGGGGATGGACTACATGGTTCACCGTGGCTATGCACAACGCCAACTCTCGAGTTGGGCCTTCAGAACACCTACTCAGATGGTGCGCTACCGTGTGTCTGGTTCACGCACCGCCCCACTACTTAGATGGTCCACCTGTGAGTAAGGAACGCCATTTCAAACGAGATTTGGAGAGCGAAACACACATCACGCTTTTCCTCTTGTGGAAAATCTGACATGCTTAAGCAAGTTGACATCTTCAACGTTGTCACCAAGCCAGATCTAAACAAGGAGCGCCTATCGTATGCGTGGGTGCCCACATGATTCCCTTCTTGTCAAACAGAAATCGCGGGTACCTACGATTCTATTGACGCGAAACTTACATTGCTGGAACAATCTGGATATACTGTACTTTGTCCATAACGAGAGTGCCGTTTCAGCGCATGGTCGAATTTGATACACCTAGAAACTACACAGTCACAAAAGTTCTTCCTGGTGGAGGAGAAACAGCAGAATGAAATAGGAAAGATAGAAGGTTCAAGTAAGCTGAGCTGCAGATCCTAACTTCACCAGAATGGTGTTGTTTTGGCTGCTTACTGTGCACAATATGACGCGAGGAACGCAACTGACAAAAGTGACACGCACCGCGGTTTCCTTGGGTAATCGTGATATACACTGTCTATAGGAGAATTTATAGCATGAAACGAAAAAATGTCCATTTTTCAAATAGGAACCTAATCAACCTGACAAGAAGATACAGGAAACAAGATGCCCATAGAACCCGCTATACGCCTGTCCTTTCCCCTTATCATTCAACTTTCATCCAGAGAGTCTTCTTTGTACACGTCAAACTTATAAGTGCTCCCAACGTGGTCATCCCTCAAGCTCTTCTGCCCCTTGCCCAGTATCCGCTCTCGGATGGTCAACCCCTCAGCGTCCTCGCTACTTGCCTTCGGATAGACACCGCGCCGCCTCAGCTCCGGCACAAGCAGCTCGACGATGTCCTCCAGGCTGCCGGGGGCCGTCATCTGCGCGATGGTGAAGCCGTCGATGTCGGCCTCGCGCACCCAGCGCTGCATCTCGTCGGCGACGGTGGCCGGGCCGCCGACCATGAGGGGCGCGAGCCCGCCGAGCGAGGCGCGCTCCGCCACCATGCGCGGCGTCCACTTGGTCTCGTCGTCCATGGTCAGGTTGGCCAGCTGGCTGTGGATCTTGTTGGCGTCGGTGCTGTCCGAGGTGCGCAGCTCCTGGTCCAGGGGCACCTGGGCGAGGTCGATGCCCGTCAGGCCGCTCATGAAGACCAGGCCGCCCGTCGTGCTCGCGTGATTGCGGAGCTCCTGGTACTTCGCTTGCGCCTCCTCGTCCGTGCGGCCCACAACCGGCACCACCATGGAGAAGAACTTGATGCTCCGGGGATCGCGGCCCTTGGCTGCCACGGCGGCGCGGATGGTGGCTACTTTGGATGCTGTTGCGGCCGGCGTAAAGCCTCCCAGGAAGATGCCCTCCGCGTGCTGTGAGGCGAAGGCGATCCCGGCCGGGGATGTGCCGGCCTGGAATAGGAAAGGTGTCCGCTGGGGTGATGGGTCCACGATGAACTTGGATTCAAGCTTGAAGTATTTGCCGTTGTGTTTGATGTTACGGACCTTACTTGCGTCGGTGTAGATGTCGCTCTCTGCGTCAGGACTAAGAGCATCACTTGCCCAGGAGCCTTCCCATAATCTATATAGCAGCTTAATAATTCAAAGTTCGCGTGAAAGGCATCTCAAAGGCATTGAGAGAAGGGGTGGTGGAACTTACTTATACGTCAAACGGACATATTCATCTGCCTGCAAATACCTCTCATCATGCTCAACGGGACTATCGAACCCAATGGCCTTGAACGCGGCTTTCTTCCACGACGTCACAATGTTCCAAGCTATGCGCCCCTTTGTAAGGTGATCAAGAGTAGAGTAGCGCCGGGCCAGCAAGAACGGAAGCTCGCCCGCAGTCGAACCGGTGACACCGAATCCCAGGTTCTTGGTCACGGCAGCCATCGCGGATACCAGCTGATTGCGTTCCTGTCAGTAGGTTCTAAATCATCAGGTAGATAACCGTATGCACCCACCACAATGGGATCCAACACAGGCCATTGGACCGCTCTCGAGACGCAGTTATCGAGACTGCCCTCGTACGTCTCGTACCCTCCATACGTGTCCGCGATGAAGAGCGACAAGAACCCTCCTTGCTCCAGCACCTTTGCCAACTCGACCCAGTACGAGAGATCACGCTTTGTGTCGCCCTTGTCCGCGGGGTTCTGCGGTACGACGATCAGCAGACGCCTGTGGCGGGTTGTCAAGGCTGCTGGCCTACTTTCCACTGCCCAAAGTTCATATGGGTTGGTGTGAACATATCAAATGCATTGAGGAATATCTGCGTCCTTCCATGACCGAGGTCATGTACCCCATTGAAGTCTGTATCTGAAGCCATAGTTTGCGAATGGCGTGTGCCGAGGGAGTGTGAAAATGATGTTCTCTATAACGTATCCCGTTCATGTTGGGTTCGCATTTGGTGGAGATCGTACGTTCCCGGGCTTTCCGCGGTAAACTTGCCATCCTGCCGTGCAACCTACCTACCTATACCGGCAGTATTATCCAGAGCTACCGGATCAGTGCATCCTAGAGCAAACCATCTTATGGACTCGATAAACTTTGCACACGCCCCAATGAGAACACATACTTCGTGCCTATGTTCATGAACCATGAATAACGCCTCCCAGTTTCATCTATGCTGGCCGAGAGCCAGGCCCGAGATCCGGTGTTGCATCACCAGCGACTTTGGCTAGCGGTTTCCGTCGAATCGCCGTGCTCATGGCGGGGGATCGGCAGTCCTGTGATATGGGGGTTCACAAAGCCAGACTTGACCAAGACAAGATACACGATGACGACCCACGGAACAGAGCCATTCGTGTCATGTAGGAATGAAACCTTGGAAGAGTCACACATGTTTTATACTTGACTAAGCAGTGTGGCAAATAGTGGGACGCTGGTGCTTGGCGTTGCATACTTTCAGGGACCTAGGTATTATAATAGAGAGGGTGTTCAGTTAGCGAACAGCCAATGCTCGATCAACAGACCCGACAATAGAGGTACATGCCATTGGCTGTTCAATTATGCCATATCATGGATAGATGGCTATTATTAGCTACAAGATACTTTCCTCATTCTGAGCTTGTTTCCGAGGAAGGGAGGGAGTCACGAGCGAGGCCATGAGGACGGCATTGCTATAGGATCTCTGTATTTAAAAACCTATCTGCTATCTTATCTGGGGAGAAACCAACCAGATCGACGTCGTAAAGGAAGGAGGGAACTACAAATTTCGTATGGAGTGAAAAGTCTCGAAGGAGTGAAGAAAGCGACACAAGGACCGACAGATTTTTAAGATGAAAACGCAAAGAGGTCACCTGGTCTACGGGCCGTACCCAACCAAACTAGTTCTAACCCCCAATCATTCCCTACAACAGAACCAAACCCTTTGAATTGGAAGAGGAGCAGTCGTCTGAAACCAGAGGAGGTGAAAAAGCTTGGGAGGGAACACGGGAAAACAGTCTCACTAGCAAAAGCGTACTCGAAGTAATTAGTTGACCACATCGTCCTTGACACTCTCAACACCCGCCACCTGATCGCCCTCCGGCTTCTTGTCGATTGTCTCCTCCAATATCGACTCGCCTGCCGTGTTAGTTGCTAGAGTTTTCGTCTCCTCCTGTGTACTCGATTCCGTACTTGAGGCGGTCTCGGCGGGTTTGTCGGATCTTTCCGGTATCGAGACTGGTTCCGTATGCTCATGTCGGATCGGCTCCTGGGCCTGCTTACTTTCCTCAACAGACTTGAACTCTGCTTCCGAAGGCTCCTCCTCTTGGTCGACCGTCATAGTACCCTCTTCATCGATGCACCAAAGTGTCCGGGTAGAAGAGAAACTCAACACGGGCTTTCCGTTAGAGGCAGGGGGAGCAGCACCACTCGGGCTTGAACTCTTGGTAGGCGCGCGGCGTTGGGGACCGCGTGCGCGTCCCTTACGGGCATCTGCTAATGGGGCCTTCTCCTTTTCCTCCGTTACGTCCTCAGCCGGGGGCTCTTCCTTCTTAGGAGCTTGAGGACCCAACTGCAGGCGCTTGTTCAAATCCGACATGAAACCAGCCTGAAGAGCAGCGATCTTGCCTCCAACAGGTCTTGCTGGAACGGCAGGCTTCTGTCTTGCTGCAGGGTCCGACTCCTTGGACTCTGCGGCCGCTTTCGAGGGACGGGCAGGGATTTGTGGCTTCAGGCGGTCTGGAACGGCCGGCTTGTCATCGCCCGAATATTTCTTCACAGGTCTCGCGGGTATCGCCGGCTTTTCTGTCTTCTCCACAGGGCTGTCTGCACCGGCCGACTGTGGATCCTTCTCAGACTGTGGAGTCGAGACGGTAGTTTGCAGCTGAAGAGAGTCAGGGGTGTCTTCCCAGACATCGCGACTCGGGAAGCGCTGAGACAACCCGGGTCTCGAGGTCGATTGCATTTCCTTGGCCAAGTGAGGCTGTGCCTGGGCCCACGAACGAGGCCGCGGTTTTTGGTTTCGATAGCTGTCCGGACTACGGTCTTCTTGCTCGGCGAGCTCTTCCTGCTTCCTAGCGAAGGCTTGGGCAGGCGTCTCACCTTCACGTAGAGGAATATCCATGGTGGAATCCTCCGGTTTCCTGAACGCGGCCGATGGCTCTGGGGTAGACACTTCAGCCGTTCCGTGAACACTGTCAGGAGCGTCTTCCCAGATGTCACGGCTGGGGAATCGCTGAGCTCTCTTCTGCGCCGCAATGGCCGCCTTCTGGCTCTTCTCGTCTTCTGGGAACAGTGGCTCATACTCCTCAACATCGTCCAGTGGGGTCGACACCATTTCTGAAGGGGGCGGGCTGTACACGCTTGAAGGACGACTAGTAGGTCGGCTCTTAGGTCGCTCCATCTCATAAGAACTACCGCGGCGTTCCGGACCAAGTTCAACGGCGGGCGTTCCGTGATGAGAGTGACTCTTAGCGACCTCATCCTCGGCGAGGATGGGGGCGTCATACCCCTCTTCAGCGCCTTCGCCGAGAGCGGACTGCTCGTCACCAAACTTGGCAAAACCCTTGCGGTTGCCATGCTCGTCGACATGAATGACCTCGTCATCATCGGCCTCAGTATCAGATACCGAGATCTCGGGCCCAGTGGCATTCTTCAGGGGAGAAGTAATGCTGTCACGCTTCCTGGAAGCGGCCGAGGGTGGGCGAGGAGAGGAAATGCGAGAGGTGTATTCGTCGGTGGCTTGGAAGCCAACCTGCTCGCTGGGCGTGCCCACATACTCGGTTGCACCTATGACTAGTTAGAAGGACTCCAAAGTTTGTCGAGTGATATCGTTACCATGGCCACGGCTGGCAGTATCGCGCACGATCTTGTTCAGTTCCTCACTGCTCATGTGATAATCCTTGACCCGGTCGTGCAAGTGGTGGTTGTAGAGGTCAAACTTCTTGGCCTCGGGGTGTTTCTCATAGTATGCCTTCTCAAGCTTGTCAGTGTTCTCGACACCGTGGCCGTGAAGACCATAGCTGTCAGGGGGGAGAGCGCCGAAAGTGCTGCGACCGCTTGTTCTTCTAGCATGGTGGCGGGTGCTGGACTTCGCATTGTCAGGAGTTCCAGACTGACCCGGTCCTGGAGTCGGGGCCTGGACGTCTCCAGCGTTGCCGAACAACGGAACCCGTTGCCCGATTTCAGGAATGCCCTGCTCGTCTTCATCGTGGCTGACGTGCGACAGCTGACTCGTCGTGCTAGCCTTCTTCTTCAGGCTGCGAGGATACGGGTCCTCGCTGGAGGGGCGTCCAATGCCAAAGGCAGCAGCCCGATCCGAGTCGGTGCGGGTGACAGCAGCAACTCGCTGTTTGGCACTCTGCGCAGGCATGGTCGGCTTGGGTGCATGGAGCTTGATGTCCTCGCCGATGGTTCGCGTCTGCTCAGGCGAATTCGAAGGCCGGCGCTCCGTCTCGGGAGACGAGCTGAGCTCATCAGTGACAGCCGCATATTCCTGGCCTTCCTGCCCGATTGTAGGCAGGTCAACACTGCCGGAGCGGTCGACGGGCTCAGCCATCAAGTGACCCGGGCTATAGCGCCGCCCAGGGCTCTTTGGGTGGAAAGGGCTCTCGTTGAAAGGCGAGGGCGCGAACCGATCCGGATTCGGAGAGATGGACCGGTTAAAGCGTTTCGCAGGTCGCGGAGGAATAGTCGGGACCGAGGAGCCATTGTCCTTATCCTGACTCCTCGACGGACGAGGCGGAATTACTGGTGCTTGTTGCATTGTCGCGGCGGTGGACATTGGAAATGTGGGAGGTTGCTGAAAACAGATTTTTTTTTTCTTGTTTAGATGTTGTTAGATGTCGGGCTCGAAGATCTCGATGATGCAATCGTCATTAAACGAGGAAAGCTGTGACCTGTTACGGGTCTTCGAGTCAGCTTCAACAAAAAAAAAGAAAAAAAAAAGCCGAGATCAAAACAACATATGCCAGAATATGTTGCACAAGAGGGATGCTGAAGTCCGCCTAAAACATAAAGGAAAAGCGATTGATGTCCAATCCAGTCCGAAACTCAGCTCCCTTGCAAACTTGACGATGCATGGGTCCAGTCCGGCAAAAGGGCAGCAAATCAGCTTGTAGTGATAAGTCATGGGGATACACACCGCATAAAGACGACGAGTTTTCTCGCCTAGGAAGATAAGAATGTTGGGGTACCAGTCTAGCGAGGCGCTGCAGCGCAGGTACAAATTTCTCGTGTGTAAGTCTGGGTTGGATTCCTCTAGTCTGCGAACGGGTCGAGCTGCGGTCAGTTAAGACGGTCAGGCTTGGAGGCTGTAGATAACGTAGACCGAGTGATAAGGGGGAGCAGGGTTGGGTTGGGAGAGAGATAAATGACTAGTTTGTATGGGAAACAAGGCCGTAGAAGGCAGACGGGAGCTGAGATCAACAGAGGTGTGAATAACAGCAGGAATGCTAGGTTGATCGGCGCCCGCTTTCTTGGTGAATGACTCTAGTGCTCAAGGATACCTTGCTATAATCCTAAACCACCAATGGATGTTGTTCGGGTGCAGAAAGCTGGCAACAACAGAGGAGCAAAACAGAGTTGGCCTTGGGAAAGGGTTTTACGATTGACTGGCTTACCAGGAATTGCTACCCGAATCTCAGCTATGATGCTATATTTACGCTTTGGGCGGAGGGGGAACCTAAACTGCTTCCGTAGTCTGTTCCTGAATCGATGCTGCCGATGGTGTGTAGCCGGGTGGGACAGCAGTGACGTGACGTGAACTGCAGGATGAGAGTAGAATCGGTTCAACGCGAGGTGGGAGAGAAGTCCAACTGAGATGCAATTGGAGTTGCTAATAAAGCCTTGCAGCAGTCTACGATGATGAAACCTCGCGGGCAGCAGATCGCTTTAATACGTTCCACATGTTTCTCGCCAGTGCTGCTGGGCCTGGTCGATTTCGATGTCATGATTTTACCTTGGTTTCTATTAGCTACAGCAACGGCACGCCGTGCAGGGATGATCCGCCTGCTGCAGGTGCTCAGGTGAGCAGGTCCCACGATGGCCTCCGGGTTTTATGGACTCTGGGTCGTGTTCCCAGCGGTTCCTGCTGGTACTCTGCGCGTACCGGCATGGACTTTCCGTAAGAGACCACGAGGGCAGCCGAGAATCTGCTCAGAGCCGGCCGTGGGCGCGGCGCAAAACAGCAACAGTCCAGAAGGCCCGGGGAAGCTTGCCTCGAACTCTGGTGAAGCGGGCGCTGTGGGGTGTACGGCCAAGGTACATGGCAGGTTCCTGGACGGTGTCATCATCCGTTGGGGGGGCTCTTGGGGCGGTGTTGCGCCTCGACGGGCGAATGACCAGCGCCCGAGCCTGGGCCTATCAGCAGCCAAGCGGGGTGGAATGACCCCCCTCTATGCGCTGTGAGGTTTAACTCGATGAAGCCTGGCTTGCCGTCTCGACGCTCGCCTAGGCATGGCGTTATGCGTGTGATGGCAACGCAACAGTGATTGACCGCTGGGATCTCTGCAGTTCTTCTCGCCAATTGACGGTGTTGCCGGCCCTTTGGGGGGATCTTGGAACAACGTGTCCGAGGGAGCTCTGTTCCGAAACAGGGACTGACACGTCGTTCTGAAGTGCAACGACGGCGATTTCCACAGCTTCAGGACTCTGAGGCAAAACCTAATCTCGTGCCCCCGTGAGATCTAGGCCGTAAAAAGTGTTCAGGGTAATTCCATTGCTGCCCGTCAGATGACAAGGAAAGGTCTGTTTTGGGACGAACTACGGACGACTTGGGAAGCTTCACCCCCCGGTGGGTCTGCCCAAGGTGTCGTGTAAGTACTTGTTGACGCTGGCCAGGAACCGCTGAAGCCTATCACGATGCGGTCCCGTAGCACACATACATGATTGCCCGCCCTCGAATTCTGCACGATCAAGCGGTCAGAGCAGGTCCCTCGTTCAGGCATCCCGGTGCTCTCGGCAATTGGCAGTTGCTATGAGGCCTTTGTGTTAAATTGCATGCTGCCTCATCTCGATACCTACCTGTTCGGGGGAGGCCTCTGTTACCGTTCCCCTGATAGCCGGAAGACTGGCAGACTGGAGCCGCAAGTAGCCACCCGCCAGGTCGCCCAGGGTTCTGCTGCCGACTTGACTGAGAACCCAGTTGCCAGCCATGCCGTTTGGTGCCGGTCGAGAACATTTGAACACGGTCCACGACAAATCCACAATGACTATAATCTCGCGGCCGCTTTAAACGTACTGGGCGTATTGGATTTGACGGCTTGCTCACGTCCTTGTGCAGACGAGCCACATGCCCTGGAAATTGTGGGCTAGGTGGCGTAAAGGCGCATCATTGCTTTCCCACACGACCCCACCACGAGGGGCTCGCCGGTTTTGCGTGATTGAGGAACATCGATCCCAATCGAAGCTCTCGTGGGGCTGCAAGAAAAAGCTGCCGCCGTTGCAGACGGGTAACTGGAATGCCACGGCAGCAGATCCCCCGCAAAATCCAAACGACCAGGGCAGGAAGGGACAAAAAAATATAGACCTCCACGAACTGACAGTCTGCTCCGGGAATGACGACATAAGACACACAATAGATGGTTCTGCCCCAACCAGCGGCACTGTACTCCCCGCGCATTCATCGATGGGATGGAGAAGAGCAACCAGTATACTGATCAAAGGGACAGCAAGTTAATAGACAACGCACGGGTATTCACTTCTGTCTCGTTGTCTGTCTCAGTCAGACTCCACCTGGCCAGTCGGGTTCTTCGACGAGCAAGCACACAAAGCTACCATAGGATACCTAACTTATACATATGCGCCGTAACCCAGTATTTATCCACACCTCCTTTACAGCTTCTACCGTTCACGATTGCCGGCTTGACTTGATGTCTCAGCTATACTATACTGACTCGTAACGTGCAGAAAGATTGCGTATTCATAGTCCTGGTGTCTATATCGTAAGATACTGGACAAACCCTGTGTAGTATTATATGTTACCTGGCCAACACTTGTCACATATCAATCATTTGCCGGTGCACTGCATTCTGTGGACTCTCATTTGGACACCTTCTACTTTAGATCTGTATAATAGGATAGTATTTAATTAGACCTTTGTCTGATAGACTGGTTCTATAAGCTTGGCTACTTCGGCCAAGGGGATCAGAGGCATTTAGCACAGGGAACTTTACGTGCCCTCTCAAGCCTCCGACAGGGGAGATGGCGAACCCTTTGGAGGCTACTAACAATGTCTCCAGACTGCCTGGATAATTCGGGTGCTTTGGTCCGCAGGTGGTTTCTCAGGGCTGAGGGGGTTTCACGACTTGTTCGCCAGGATCGAATCCATTAAGACTTTGTTAAACCCATCCATGATCTGTTGATACTGAGATCATATGTTGGCTGGCCGGAGTACGACCCATGGGAAGCGAGGGGGCTACATCAATCTTTTCTCGGGCGTCAAACTGAGCGTGCAAAATGTCAGGCTGTCACCATGGTCATTTGAATTGGGTTTGAGGCGAGCAGTGAGATAACTGATTCGATTCAGGAACACCAGGTATCATCCGAGCCGGACTTAGAAAAACAGATCTGCAAAGCAAAAACCTAGCTTTCGCAATCACCTTACGCCAAACCCCAAGCCGAAAGTATGCTGAAACCCCTCCTCCCCTTCTCAACTCAACCACTTAGCAGTGGACTTCATTTTCCTCGTCTCCGCCCCAGTACCCCTTGGCGGATAGGGGGGATGGGGTAGATCCAGCCTCGCTTTTGATCATATCCATCCCAAGCGCCTTCTGCTCTTGCACGCGTGGCCACGGCCTCTGCGCGTGAGTAATCTTACAGGTATTTGACATGTACCAGCTTATACGATCATCTGAGCCACGCCCTGACCTCCGAGCGTCTTGCTTCCGACAAAAGCCTGGTGCTTGACAGCGGCCAGGAGGTAGCAGATGGCTGTGAAGCTGAGGAAGACGGCACAGGCGATCAGACTCGTCCTCGCCGGAATCATGCTCAGCCATTGAACGACAGCCATGGCGGCGTAGACGCCGGCGCGCATGTAGTTCGTCGAGACCTTGCGGATCGTGGCATCGAAGGTCGCCGAAGTAGGGCAGATTCGGAGAAGAAGGGGGACCTCAATGAAGAGAATGATGAATGAGGAGGCGCTGTGTTGATGTTTAGTAACGGGACTAGGCTGACGCAGAAGATGGTTGTCGCGCAAGAGCGTCGTCGACTTACAGCGCAAGGGCACAGAAGATGATGATCCCGATATTGAACAGGAAGATGTCCGCAATGCCGATCGCAAAGCAAAGAATCATGGACAGGATCCCGAGCCTGTGAGGTGGGTGGTTAGCACATGTCATGACCGATGGTCAGTGTTGGTAGCGACATCGGATGTCTTCGGCACGGCTGGAACTGCCATGCACGAGGTGCAAACGACACCGAGCACAGGCATATGTTGAAGAGGGAAGCAGCACGAGAGAGCCGGAGAGGTGGAAGGAAGGCTCACCATTGCCCGTAAATGCCTGTGGTGAAGCTCTTTGTCAGTCCCAGCGTCCAGAAGGTTTCCGCCTCGCATGACGATGCGACCGGTGCTCGGTGTAGGGCGACTTACTGAAGTTCCTAGTCGCGAACTCCTCCTTGAGAGTCATCTTGAAGGCTGGTTCTCAAAGCAGTTGGGTTGGTGTGCTTCGTCTGCTTGCAGCTGTTGCAAGCACTGGTGTAGCTGACGACGACGATCGATGGACACCAGAACCAGACCAGAGCTAGAGAGGCCAGGTACAAGTAGTCGGGAGCTTGTAGGTGAACGCAAAGACGGATGCTTGCCGCGGCAGAGAACAAAGTATTCTGTAGTGTTATGAAGTGTACTCTCAACGGCTGCTACAAAGCGGCGAATTGACGGGATTGGTGAGTGAGATGGATGCTCTTGTCGGGTGTTGTTGACGGTGTTCTTGTTGCTGTACAACGGCAAGATGCGAAAGATGACCAGATGTCCAGTTCCAACCAATGGTGAGGGTGTTTCTGTGGGGCCCCTTCGGTGGACCTGTCGCTGGACCTCTGCTGGACCTGGACCCTGACAGGCCTGAGAGGTACCTAACTTGTTCGGTGTCAGTTACTGTGGTAAGCCTGCTACGCAACTACGCTACAGTAAGGTGACTAACCCTCCCAGCGCCCGGGAGCCGATGAATCAACGTGGCGCTTGGGCCACTCACTTGAAATGTTTCAGGCCGCGGGATCTGAAGCCTGGGAAAGCTTGGACGGCCGCTGGCTGAGCTCGGTACTTCTGAATCTGTCTGGCCTTGGACACGCAGGTTTTCTTCTGCTACTCGTTTGGCAATCTCGCAGCAAAACTGGACTACCGTCTACGTGGCCGACACGCTTATTCGTGCCGTGGTGTGTCTTGATCCTCGGAAACGCCTGAGAGGTGGTGTTGATGCGGTACAGACCGAGGGGCTCTGGTGCTGTAATTCTGTAACTACCTTCTCCCCTTAATATACACAGATAGAGCACCGGCGATCACCCGAGTATTTCCAGGCATCCGAATATCTCCAGTAAGCTAGTTATACCAGTCCTCCGTTCTCGCGGTACCCTCGTGTTGATGGCAGCCTGGGTCAGCCCTCCGCCCACTCTCATTGCGCACGCCTGTACGCGTACACCATGGCAGTGCTGGCTTTTAGGCTGGCACATTTTCACCGTCTTCCTGCGCCGTCCCGACTTTCCACGCAGGTACACTCCTGTGTTACCCCTGGATCCATGAAACACTCACGGTGCATGTAAGAAGAACAGAATGAAAGAATGGAATCTTTGCTCAAAGGGCATGGTTTTATTTTTTTCTTCCTTCGTTAACAGTCTTTACTATCGTAATTCTCCACATGCACTCCTTCTATAGGCTTGCTACCAAGCTCGCGAAAGCACTTCCATCGGCACCATCCCGCGAGCTCCACAGGGACCTCTTATCTTGGATCAGTCGCCTTCATATTCAACCATATCGAGAAAGCTTATATAGAGCGGGCTCTGTGCGGATGAAGCCACTTAACCGTAGACGAGCTTGAAGATGTCGTTGAAGACGAAGAAAGAGCCAGACTCGGGCATGAGCTGGAAGGTCTGGGTGTAGTTCATCGGTCGCTGCTCCTCGTCGACCTGGTGGGCTGTGTTAGTCTCTCTCGCGGCAGCCAAGTCTCGACATGTATGAACGTACCAGGAGCTGGCCAGTCACCAAGACCAAGACACCGCCGTTAACACCGGGCTGGGCATCCAGGGTCGCGACCTGGTGCTTCACCTGCTGGAAGGGAAGGGCCTGCGAATCAATCGTCAGCCAAGGAGGTTTACTTTCGGGGCGTGTCCCTACTCACGCTAAGCTTCTCGACAATGGCGTTGGTGCCCAGAACAGCCGAGGACTCGAAGGTCAGCATGGACTGGTCTCGCTGTGATCCAGATGTCAGCCACTTTGTTACCCGGCAGCTCCTGATAGATGCCGTAGTCGCTTACGTAGAGGGCAGCAAGCTGCTTGCGGTCGGTGTCGAACTGCTGGTAGTAGAAGTTGACGAATTGCTCTGTTCACAGACCCTAGTTAGTTCCGTCCAGGTCCGGGCCAAGCCACGCCCTCGGACGCAGCAGGCATCTGCAGCAGAAAGAGAATACTAACTCGCGACGTCCTCGAAGTCTGTTTATTCGTTAGCCACCTCAGGTCGGCCGGAATCGACAACAGTGTGCTACCCCATTGCGGGGTGATTGGGCACAAAAGGGGATGATGCGACGGGATGCGCCGAGCGTGCGTGACTTACTTGCGGCCATCGTGACGATGTGGGCTAGAGATTTATGCCGAATGAGTGATCTGGTGTTTTGTTCGCTGCTTGTCTAGGACAAGGAAAGTCAGGCAGAGTCGTCGCGGGCGAGGCGCAGATGGAAGAAGCGTTTGTTGATGTTGACGACGCTGAGGCTTTGGAGGGGCAGCCAAATTTCGAATGCTGTCGACTCCCAGCACGGCGGGGTAACCGACCCGCTTAGGCCATAAGGCGACCTTGAACGGGCGCCGGCCAGCTGGCTTATGTAACTACTGCAGCACTCCGACGTCTCATTTCATGCATACGATCCGTCCCGGCCTAAAAAGATACGAGGGAAGACCCAGTCGAGCCAGTCAAGCCTAGGCGAGCAAGACCGGATGGGGCTACCAAGTTTAGTTCACCAGCAAGACCGGGCACCTACAGCTCTCACACATCACGGCCCAGTAGCTAAGGCTCTTCGAATGACATGTCCTGCCAATATCGCAAGAGAGTCATCCAACACGCGGCTCCCACTGATTGAATGCGTCCTTATCGCAAAAGCACAAATTTCGCCCGAGGCTCAGCTTCTGTATGAGACGCTTCCCGAATGAGACGTGGCGCGACGTGCCATTGGCTGCTGCACCATGGCAACCGCCAACGACCACCAGGCGGGAACCACAGAGGTCGCCGCGAGCCTGACAACTGATAGGAGAGGTGCCAATGACTCTCTCGCCCCAGATCTCGGAGGGCGGCTTCTGCGACGACGAAGCCCCCGGCATCGTCCGGCGTCCGTTAGTTCTCTAGACCGGATATATGACACGCGGCGGGAGAACGAGGACCCCGATCCTCGCAACGATCCTACCCGGGACGAGAATGAAGTCCTCAACACCTATGGCATCACCGAGCTGCGAGACAGCTTCTTTGATGCCGCCTTCTTCCCGCCCGAGGAGGTCGATCCTGATGAGCTCATGAGACATGCTGAATTGACCCTCCCATACGCTTTTCGAAAACAACATCCACTCTCGCTGACCAATTTCTTTCCCAAACAATGGCACGAGATCCAGACCGTCGTACGTAGAGTCACACAGACCCGGGCAGGAATCAAATTGCTCAAGTCTTTCCTCGGTTTCTTCATTGCCTACGTCTTGTGCCTCGTGCCGCCTGTTCGTGCCTGGCTGGGGCGGCATAGCTATATTATGGTGATTTCGAGCCTCCTAAACCACTCGGGGAGAAGCATTGGGGCTCAGGTGGAAGGGACGGTCCTCACGATAATTGGAACCGCTACGGGATTGGGCTGGGGCGCATTTGGGCTCTGGCTGTCAACGATCACAGCCACTGCTCGTGTAGGTTTCGGTGGTATCTTGGCGACTTTCTTATGCCTGTACATCTTCGTCATCGCATGCCTTCGTTCTTACTACATCAGGACATACCAGCTCGTCCTATGCGCTGGCATTTCTATTTGTTATACCTGCTTGGCCGAAGTATCCGGAAACGAGGTCTCCTGGTCTAAACTTCTGGCCTACGGAGTACCATGGGTTCTCGGACAATGCATAGCATTGGTCCCTTGTTTTCTGTTGGCTCCAGATGCCGGTGCTCGCCCGTTGGCTGTCTCCTTACACAATGCCTTTTCCATCATGGTGGTATGTCAATTGGCCCCCTCAAACAGCACCTATACTAACATCTGCACGCAGGACGGGTTGACCAAATCTCGGACAGACAGGCTCACGCGCCGAAGACTTGCTCTGACCTTCGTCAATCTGTCACAAGCGTATCGCGATCTTGTCCTTGACTTCTCTATCACGCTGTTCAGCCCCGCTGATGTGAAAGAGCTGCGAAATCTCATGCAAGCCGTTGTGCGCGGGTTGTTGAGTCTCAAGTCAGATGCGCGACTGTTCGATAAATTCGACCAAGTTCAAGCCGCAAACATACGTGGGAGCACAGCTGAGCCCGGAGAGTTTGTTGTAGAGATTGGTCACGGCCCAGAATCTGAGACGACTGCTCATGAGAGAGAAGTGATCAGATTTGTGTCAGAGAACCTTGTCGAACCTACGGAACGCTTGCTTTCAGGCATGAAAGACTGTCTGCAGAGTTGCGATGCTGTACTCATGGAGATGTGCGGCCACAGACAATATATTGGGCCCCCTTCGAACATCTCCAACGATGTTTCTGGCACGTTGGTCAAACTTAGGCGGCGGATCATTACGTTCACGACAACTCAGGATAGCGTTCTGGCGAGCAAAACATTACCTCCAACGTATGCAGAATATCCTGAGGTTGTCAAGCTCTTTGCGTACTGTCGTCCTATTCACCAAGCTGCAACGGCGGTGGAGGCTTTGGCTGTCAAGGTGAACCAGATGGAGCAGAGAAAGCCACAATATCCCAAGTTTCATCGGCCTTCTTACCCCTTTCGAAAGTCTTTGCACCGAACAAACGCACAGGTTCGGCACGATCGAGGTGGATTGACAGCAGGTAAGGAAGCACTGCAGAATCAGCACCCATGTCTTGTATACCTACTAGATGCCTTATTTTGTCCCCATCGCTTTTCATACCATTCTCTTGTCACACTGGCTGGCGTTGCAATGGGCTTCGGGATTCCGGCCCGCTCCCCAGATGCAATGATGTCCCTGGGAAATGGTAAGCTGTATCATGCTAATCCCCGTTATTTCTAGGTTCTTACTTTCGGAGCTTTAATGATATTGCAAACCTGATTAACAACATCACATCGAGAGAGTTCAAGCCGCTTTCCCGAAAAGAAGATATCCAAGATAACGGGCTTGAGAAAATGACATCAACTATGACCGCAACGGAACTTGAGGACGAGTCTCTCACAAATACCGCACGTGTTGGGCACTCGATATGGACTGTCATGCATCGGCTGCAGGGCTTTGAAACCCGTTTCGGCCTGAAGACAGCTGCAGTCACGTCGCTACTCTCAGTTCCAGCATGGTTAGTACAGAGCAACGGCTGGTGGACTCAATGTACGTCACCCTGTATTTCATACTCTGTTTTTTCTTGTGACTCTATAAAATTGTAGAGGAAGCATCATGGCGTCGAGCAACAAGTAAATCAAGCATAAGACTCAGCGGTTGCAGGCCTACAAGTTATGCAGAGAATGAAAACTAATATGTTCATTTTCTCTAGACGAAGTATGGTGGGCCGTCGTCATGGCTTGGCTGATAATGGCACCTCGGTGAGCCTATGTCTGACTGGTTTCCTTGTACGTGCGAACTGACACCGCTGTACAGGGTTGGAGGAAACATTCAAGACCTATTTACGAGAGCGTTCTGCGCAGTTCTAGGTGCTGTATGGGGCGGCTTGGCATATGTTGCTGGAGACGGCAATCCCTACGTTACCGCAGTCTTCGCTGTAATATTCATGCTTCCGATGATATACAGGTTCACGCAGAGCACGCATCCGGTGAGTGTTATTTTTATCTGTCCCGTATTGATTAGTAGCCCGTCTGACATGATACTAGCGATCCGGACTGGTTGGATGTATCTCGTTCACTGTAGTGTCGCTTACAGAATATACACACGCAGTTGAACAGTCGCCAGCTGTCATAGCAGCAACCCGTGGAGGGGCGATTGCCGTTGGCGTCTGCGCTTCCATCCTCGTCAACTGGGTAATCTGGCCTTTCGTAGCCAGGCATGATCTACGCGTGAGTCCCACACACCTTCTCTTCGTTTTCTGTATTGATTGGGGAGGAGCCATGGGCACTTTTCTGCTTGATACGCTGGCACCTAGTTGTGACCATACGCGGTAGTTTCGAGCTCTTTTCTTTACAAGCTGAACGAATGCTAATAGTTTCACCCTTCATATGTAGAAGGCGATATCAATGATGCTGTTCTACTGCAGTGTTATCTACAGAAGTACGTTATCCACCCCTTTGAAGTCCTTCATCTAATCATTTCAGGCATTGTTTCAAAATATGTTTACTATGAAGAAGGCGAGGAACCGTCCAAGCAAGATATCGTAGCATCTGAAATCCTGGAGGGACATCTTCGCGAAGGTTTCGTCCGACTACGGCAGCTAATGGTATGGGCTGCAACCGCCTGCACAAAGGCCTGAGGGAGCTAACAGGATCCAGGGCTTGACCAGACATGAAATCCGCCTTCGGTCTCCGTACGACCCCCTGCCTTACTCAGCGCTGATCGACGCTTGTGAAAGCTTCTTCGAATACGTCGTGGCCCTACGCCAATCCTCCCTCTTTTATCACCCTCATTTTGTCCGAGACAACCCTGAAGCAGCGGCTCGACTCCTAGGTTATCGTAGAGATGCTATTGCCACTATAATGACTAACCTCTACGTCCTTTCGGGGGCTCTGAGAGCCGGCAGGAAGGTCCCAGTAAGAGACCGTCCATCATCTCTGTTAGAAGGCACTCGTCACTAATCATGGATTAGAAATACCTCCCGAACGCTGCTGTGGCCCGTAAGGAGTTGTTAGACCAGACAAAGGTACTCGAAACCGAGTTAGCGAAGAGCGGAAGGTATTCCGTCGTCAAGAAAACCGAAAGCGAGAAATGGGCGCAAATATACAGTTACTCCTACAATGAGAGCTTGACAGGATGTGTGGATCAGTTGAAGGAGCTCGAAAAGTATACGAAGGTTATCGTAGGAGAGCAGGGGTATGTTTTTCTGAACAATGTTGATTCTATATTCGCTGACAAGAAGCAACTTCAGGTTTGATTCTGGTCTCGACAGGAACGAATGGGTGATTCCTTGATATCGCAAGACAGAGAAATACATATGTTTCACAGGATGCTTCCAATCGTCACCAGGTAGCACCCACCTCAAATCTACTGCCAACTTTATAGAATTTGCCAAGCCTTTGACAACTATATATGCTTATTGCGAAAATCAAGCAACGTGCTGGGCATCACCAATGTCGGTTAGTAACTGCTCGAGGCAGAAACCGCCATCTGTGTCAGAATCTTCGTCAGTTCCTTCTCTTAGCCTAGCCGGCTCGGGAATGTTATCCCAGAAAGATGGACCATAGCCTCTGACATCATGTCGATACTCATCTACGGTAAGGCCGTGGTCCGCATCCTCTTCCTCTGCCGCCTTGACCCAAGTCCAGAAGTCCAAACTCGATTTGTCCTTGACTTCCTCCCCTCTGAGAGCCTGGTAGTCTCCATACTCTTCGTCGTCCTCGTCAACTTCTCCAACCTCCTCGACGACAAACCTACCACCGGTTGCAGGGCCGTAGCCGTAGGGAAACCACTTCGCTGCCCGGGCATGCATGGCCTGCTTCGCCCTCTGGATTTCATCCGGCGAGCGCTCGTTCTGGAGAACATTGGGGTCCGCTTTCTTCGCAGCAGGCTTGACCCACTGCGTGGGATTTGTTGGCAGCCTTGCAAAGTGTGACTCGTTGTCCTCGCCCCAGTCCAGATGTATGACATAGATGGGGATGATCTGCGCCGTATCGAACACGATGTACTCAAGCTCGCGATTAGCCACGTGCGAGTCGGCGCCCTCGTACGGCCTGCCCTGGTCGCGCCAGTTGTCGTCTCGGAACATCTGCCGCGCGCGGCCCATGAGCGTCGCGCACACAATCAGCTTCAGCCCGAAGTACTGGTCCGGCCGGGTGGCGTGGCACGACCAGTCCGAGTAGCTGAGCGCGAACTCGGCGCTCGGCGAGCTGTAGATGCCGCGCCCGTACGTCGACCCGCAGCGCACCTCGTGCGCCGCCGCCGTCCCCGGGTTCCGCGCCCCCGGCGCCAGGAACCCGTGCCGCACGATGGACGGCACGAACTGCCGCTGCGTGCCGTGGAACGTCAGCCGCGGCCGCGCCAGGTGCTCGACCAGGTCCTCCCTCCGCTGGCTGCGCTGCAGCTGAGCCGGCACGTGGCGCCGCAGGGTGCGGAGGGACTGGCGGTCGAGCTCGCGCCGGAGCTCCTCCTGCCGGTTGTCGAAGGCCTGCGCGAGGTTCCCGCGCAGCACCTGCTCCACGTGCAGGACGCGGAAGGCCGACGGGACCTCAGCACATATCTGCTCCGTAGTCCTCTGCAGGTATTGGAAAGCCTTGCCGCCGGGCGACGAGGCGACTGTGCTTGCTTTCTTCATTGCGAAAGCGAGCTGCGGTTTGCGGTCCTTCACTTCGGGTCTCGTCTTCTTGCGGAACTCCTCGAGGTGGTTTCTGGTCGTTTTGGCCAGGTCCAGAACCACCATGCTGGGTTCGTAGAAGCCCGTTTCCTCCCGTTCCTCCCATCGCGAGTGGTTATTGATGAGGTTTGCTTCATGGACGAGCTGTTTCAGCTGCTCTCGAAGCTCGATGATAGATGTCCGAGGTAGTGATATGTTGTCAACCCAGTAATACGAGACCGAAATGGCAGGATACCCGCGACCGGCTGTGACATGGAGGGCGAGCTCTTCATACTCTAAGACCAGTTCCTCATCCAATGGCGATTCTAATTGTCTGTCTTTGTCAAGGAAGTTTTCCGCTATCAGCTGATCTGCCTCGAGATCCCGTAGAAATGAGAGCTCGATCAGCTCATCTTCTGAGAAATCAATTTCATTCGCGGTTGCCATTTTGACATCTAATCATGCTGTATTCTATTTCGAGGGAAACAATGACTGGATTCGATATAATAGATAAGCCATTGCCATTGTCGGGATTGTACTTCGTGAAGTTGTTCAGCTGAGGATGCTTAGCGTTGTTCAGTGACTCAGGCCGCCAGAGCACAGCCTCTTTCTCGAAGCTATCACAATGAATCATAATCCGATAGTTTTATTTACCGCCGGTGACCTTTGACAGAAGAACACATGAAGAACAAAAGGATTTACGAATAAGAGAAAAGAAGAAAGAGCAGCACTGGGAGTGTGCCACGCAGCACGCACAGCTTAATTGCCATCTATAGCAGAAGGGCCATAGCACAATACGTATGAACATGAAATAACATTCTGAAGCAATCACCGTAATCAGAGTCTGTCCGTGATGAATTTCTCCCTGATTTTGGGCCGACCCAAACAGAACGAACTATCCCACTTCTTGTTACGTGCTTTGTACAATAGTTGTAGTAAAGTTGTCGCATCTACACTGCTGTGACTTTCGTGTCTCTCAAGCTAGTGACAATGCTAGAGCCGCCTTTGTCCGTGGCATATTATTCCCATGCCCCCTGCTGTGGACTTCCGCTCGGAAAACAAGAAAAGAGGAACGAAACCCGTGTGGGCGTTTCCCTAAGCCAGACCCAAGCCACAACACCAGCAACGA
Source organism: Neoarthrinium moseri (assembly GCF_022829205.1). NCBI lineage: Eukaryota > Fungi > Ascomycota > Sordariomycetes > Amphisphaeriales > Apiosporaceae > Neoarthrinium > Neoarthrinium moseri. The sequence continues at coordinate 163,502 of NW_026055172.1, read as the reverse complement.
ATATCAAGGCCGCGGTCTGCAGGGTAAGGAACATGGCTGTAAGGTGGGCTCCAGAGGGCGAATATGACTGCTGCCACAGCGAGGTCTCGCGAATCTGCGCAGTGCGGCCATTTTCCCGTTTCTGAGACTATGGGGATTCATCAGGCTGGCAAAGTACGTGAAACTGACACGTCGTAGGTGACAAGTGTAGTCAGAAGTCGTGTCGTTCAACCACCTCGTCATTTGGCTGATCGTACTTCGCGAATGTTATCTCGTGCGCTCACTGGGGTCACTGTCCGCCTCATGGAATGCAGTTACTGACTGCCCGTTAGCCATGCCGTTATGTATCAAACAACTTTGCCCGGGTTGGATGCAAGATGCTTGTCCCTAGGACGAACCAGCATCCTTTCCCATCATTAGACGAGCTTCCAGCCAGCCGTGGAGGTGAAGGCGATTGAAGGTCTTGACTTTGGGTTTGAAACAAACCGTTGGATGTCTTGCTCGTGACGGGCCTCGACATGGGGGCATTAAACATTCTGGATCTGGGTTTGAGACCCGGGAATACGGAATTGCCCGGCGCCAAGCCAGATCGCAGCTGGCATGGCTGGGTGTGACTGGGGTCGGTCAGTCTGTCGCCCATTTTAGAGTTAGGCCGTTGAAGGGCACTAGAACGGACGGCGAGTTGGTGGATTCGGTCAATCACTCCTAACGTTATGTAGAGCCAACAAGGTCGATGTGCCCCCCCTCCTAGTAGGCCCCTAGGCCGCCCTTCAGGTGTGGGTGAACGTCGATAGGCAAGGGATCGCGTACGACGGCTCGACGTCACTTGGCATAGCCCGACGCCATCCATCTCCACCTGCGACAGCGTCCTCTTCTCTGATAAAGTGTTCGTAAACGGGCCTTCTTGAAACACCAACCCGGCAATGGAATGATTGTTTGAAATCTCACTACCAGCCCGAAACCGTGGGGTGCCGCATTGGTCGGCCACAGACTCGATTGAAACGCGATTCGACAGCGCGCTCCGCCTCTAAGCGCCAACGTCCCGTCCCGCAGCAGGGCAGCACAAACGCCGGACCGTCGACCTGTCGTTTCTGCCTGTAGGAGAGCGTCTTGTACGAAGCAGCCAACGCAGAACTTTTACCATACGATCGAGTGAATGAATGAATGGCAGGTGTCGACTATGACGAGATAGCCGTGATGGACGATTTGAAGGACGGAGAAGGCGAGCCGGTGGGAGGTGGCGGTCTGCTGAGTGCGGAGCGTCGCGGCGGCCGTGGTGGGTGCGATGGAGCCGCCTCGTTGGAAAGGTCACCGCATTCCCTCTCCAAGACGCGCAGTCTGTCGGACGGCGGCGGCGCCCAACTGTCTCCCTCGCCCTTCATCGTCGAGGCAAGACGCACCTCGAAGGATGATAGCTCCCTGAGAGACCCCTCCTCAACGACGGCGGCGTCCTATGCCGCACCACCCGTCACACCGAGACGACCCGATTTCGCCCTCCGCGGCCTGTCACTGCAGATGCCCAGCAGCGACGCCTCGACTCCAGCGCAGGCACAGGCTGCTCCATACGTCAAGCCGAGCCCTCTGTCCCCCAAGCTCGACCAATCTCACATCTACGCTTCGCCGACTAACATTCTGCCGCGACGGTCGCGAGGCATGGATTTCTCCAGGGCCGCCACCAGCCTGCACCACTCCACTCTCGCCGAGCAGTCGTCGCCCGACACCTCGCCCACCATTGGCGGCGGCAGAGCGGTGAACATCCCCGGCCGCGCAATCGGAGACTTCGGCGCCGAGCTTAGGACCAATTCGCTATGGTCTATGATGGGGAACCAAGAGCGTAACAGATTCTCCAGCTCGGTGGGGAGCGCCAACCACGCCGGTTTGGGCTCGGACTCCTCCTCGAGCTCTGACGACGATGACCTGATGGACGAGGAGATGGACGATGCCTTCCTGGGGACCCCGCAGGCTGCAAAGACCACCCAGGGTGCTGGGATACCATGGATGCCCGGCAACTCGCCCGCGGCAAACAGCCTCTCTAGCTTTAGATCGAGACCTCGTAAACCGCCTAAGAAACGGCTTCGGGGCCTTTTGGGTTTGGGCTTCAACCCTGCCGCGCCATCCGGCTTGTCCAAGTCGCCACCCTCGAACGGCGTCATGAAAGAGATGAAGGACAGCTCCGGTGCGCACTCGCGCAGAGAGAGCATCAGCTGGGCTGCCAATCAGCTACACATATCCGCCGACAACGACGACAAGGCTCTCGACTCGATCGAAATTCCTAAGGATGGACAGAGGGGAGTTATCAGACGAGCCGTCACTCGGCGGAGCAACCTTCTGGTATGTGTCTCTTGTCTATGCCGTCTTCTTGTTGCCCATTTCTAACTCAATAACACTACAGCCGAAAACCAAAGGCTTCGCCCGCATTCGAGCTGCTCTTGCTGAGGAAGGCGCCCCCGTAGACTCCGAGTTTCGTCGTGAAGCCGAGGTCATCCGCCAAGTACGCGAGAGCGACATGGATCTTGAACCTCGAATGCCGCCGCCTCTCGACATATCGACGGCAAAGTCCTCGCCTAACCTCAACAACGATAACCTGGATGATGTACTGGACGAAGATCTACTCGGAGATCCTGGCCTCTCAAGCAGCTTCAAACAACAGGCCCTGAAGAACTCCAAAGGCAAGCAGTTCTGGGACAACTTCTCAGAGACGAGCAGTGTGGCTGGTAGTCGCGTCACGCCGCCTCCCCCGGCTTTCCTACCTCGTGGTTCCTCGTCTGGCATCAGTGAAGACGTGAATATGGATTCGCCCTTGACCGGCACCGCGAGCTTGTTTGGGCCCGGGCCGGCTCTGGCCATGATTGGAAACGAAAGCGACAGCCAACGCTCCGACACGCCACAGGTTCCTGGGTCAGCCTCTGGGTCGCAAGGCCCGCGCATTCCTCCTACTGCGGAGGAAATCACTCGCCGCATCAACAACAAGCGCAGAAGGGACGATGACTTTGATTCCAACAGTTTCAAGCGGAGAGCTGTAAGCCCTGGCATGAGCGTGCACAACTCTCCCATTATGCAGAGTCCCCTACAGCGAGACATGGCCCCGTGGGGCTCTCGGCCAGGAAGCAACCATGGAGGCGACAAGGCCTCGGGCACCCCCAGTGAGAACGGTAGCAACAACGGAGGAGCGAATAACGGACGCCCCATCAACGGCGCAAAGGGTAGAGTCGGGTTTCAGGGCATGGTGGATACCAACGATGGTCTAATGCGGATGAGCATTGAGTAATTATTGTGTACGGGCATTGGGCTGGCGTTCTGAGCGTTGCATTTTGAGAGTCACTAGTCTCGCAGACGAAACGATTGGAGCCATACGGGGATACTGTTTATATGGATTAAGAGCAGTACTTATCTGCTATCTATTTAAGGGTGCTATTTTGGGCCGGCGTTGCTCTATCGTGAGTTTCGAGCTGCGACGAATTGTATTAAACTCAGATAATACCAGATCGCACATACGAATCATCATCACTTCCCAAAAAGGGGATGGGCTTTCAATACTCGGCAACTCGTTACTGATCCTTTACTTCCATGTAAATGGCGTTGCAGGCGATTTTGAGTAGCGGCCTGATGCTAACGCTGGCCGTGTGGTTGTGATTTGCCAGTAGCAACTGCGGACCTCGGGACCGAAGGTCCTTGTATCGTCTTCCGAGTATGGACGTCAGCGGACCTCCGGCTCCCCGACCTCGCGCCTCGCGCCACAACGTCACCGAGACAGAGCGACCTCCTACAAAAGTGGCAGAACAAAGCATAATGAAATCCATCACAATTGAATCCTGAGGTCGACTGCAGTTATATCTCAAATCCCCTAGCTCAAGAACACACTAAAGGTCCGAACCTTTCGAGAAAAGCATACTTACACCTAGACACGCACTATTCAACCCCTTCAGCCTTCCACCCACCCCCCTCTACCTTTTCCAAACCCACCCCTTTTCGCCGGAGTCATCCCTCTACCCCCTAGACCAAAAGCCAAGATGCCTCTCCGCGGGCCCGTCCCCGTCATCCACAGCACTCGCGACAAGAACAGCGAGAAGGTCCAGGTGGGGCCGACCACCATCTACATCATGGAGGACGGCTCGCACACGGACAATCGCATCGGCTGCATGGTGCTGGAGCTGCCCGCCGGCACCTCGGGCCCGCCCATGCACTGGCACCGCTTCCACGACGAGTGCTTCTTCGTGACCAAGGGCCGCGTGGCCTTCGTCACGCCCGACGGCGAGGTCGAGGTCGGCACCGGGGAGCTGTAAGTTCTACGGGAGACGCCCTTTCCCCCCCGTTTTCTGGCCTATCGTGTTGGCACGAGAATAGTAGGTGATGGCTATGGTCAAAGTAGTAGGGCTGATGAAAGTACACACGGTTGCAGATTGACAGTGCCGCCCAGAGCCATCCACACATTCAAGAACGCGAGCAAGACCGAGGATGCCGAGTTTTTCATGACGGCGACACCAGGTGAGATGCTGCCCTCCCTAAGCTCTTATTTCGTTCAGCTTTGTTATCCGCATCATTCTCTGCTAACCGTTTATACCTCTCTCCAGGCTACTACATGGATTGTGAGTTCTGCCTACTATATTGTGCGGATGGCCGGTCGAGGGAGACGTTGCGCTAATCAAATTATAGATTTCCGCACGATGAGCAAAGTTACGACCTCGGGGCAGAAACTAATGCCCGAGCAAACGCAGCATATCATGGAGCTGTTTGGAACATTCCCACCGGATGTTGAATCTGAGCCCTGAGTGATGAGGGCGTAGTGCGTGATTAGTTAGGTTTGGCACTCCGCGGCTTGACGTTAGCTGATGAAGTAGATGGTATTTCGAGTCTAGGCCCGAAAAGTACTTTTGATCATCTTTCTTGGAATATTCATGCTCGCTCTAGTTAGGCTATTTATGTCAAAGAACAGATTGAAGAGCCCATGTGTTAGGAGTCAACATTACAGGTCCGCTTCAAAATCAGGTGCTCTAAATCTTGCTAGCTGTATCGCCCCCTCTATCTAACATTTGGAAATCACGAGTTGGACTTGGGTTTGAAAAAACTCCATGTGGCGGCACCGACGGACTTCCTCGAACACACGACCACGTCTTCGGCATGCGCCTTATAGCTTTGCCTTGGATGAAGCCAAGGACAGCTTGGCTGTCAGAGTCTCCTCCGCCTCCTTCTCGATGCGTGTAACCAGCTCGTGGCACGTGGGAATATCATGGATGAGCCCAATGACCTGGCCGGCAGTCCAAACCTACACATAGTCAGCATAGTATTCAAATGGTCAACTTGCAGGTAAACTTACACCGTAGTCTGGGTCGCCATTGATGAAAACTTCGCGGCCACGCTTTCCGCTCATGAGCGGCGCCATGTCGTCGAATTTGTCGCCGGTAGCTGCCTTCTCAACTTTGATGGCCTCGTCTGTGACCTTGTTCTTGTACAGACGGGTGGTGTTGGTCCACTTCCGCATGACCAGAGCCGTGTCGGTCTCCTGGGCCTTGACGATGGTCTCCTTGATGTTACGGTGGATTGGGGCCTCAACGGTGCACATGAAGCGCGTTCCCATGTTGATGCCCTCGGCGCCGAGGCACAACGCAGCGGCCAGGCCCTGGCCGTCGGCGAATCCGCCCGAGGCGATGAACGGAACCTTGAGCGACTGGCGCGCACGGCTCAGCAGAATGAAGTTGGTGATGTCTGACTCGCCCACGTGTCTGCAGTCACGGTCAGCGAAACGATACGCAAGCAGCCGCGCCCGGTGCGAGCTCGGGCTCGTCGGCCAACAACTTACCCAGCACACTCGAAGCCATCTATCGAGAGGAAGTCAACGCCGAGCTTGATGGCGCTCTGCGCGTGTCGTATGGTGGTACACTTGTGGAGGATAATGACACCCGCGGCCTTGAGTTTCTTGATGACTGGCCCGGGGCTGTTGCCGGCCGTTTCCACAATGTTTATACCCTCGTCAATGACGGCCTGGGCGTAGGCGGCATAGTCCGGGGGGACGAGGGCGGGCAGCAGGGTGATGTTGACGCCGAAGGGGTACTTGGTCATGGTCTTGGTCTTCCGGATCTCCTTCCTGAGGTCGTCCGGAGTTGGCTGGGTCAAGGCGGTCAGGATGCCCAGGCCGCCCGCATTGGAGACGGCAGCAGCCAATTCGGCGTAGCCAACATGCTGCATGCCGCCTTGTACGACGGGGATTCTGATGCCTAGGCGGCGGGTGAGCTCCGTGTCGAACGGCATGTTGTTGTCGTCGTCGTCGTCAGCTGTCAGCTGATCCTGGACGCTCAAAGCTAGTGTCGCAACGTAGCGAAGTTGAGTGTTCTCACTCAACCGAAGTGGTACAAAGGCAGTGCACCTTGCGAATGAGCCGGGACACAAGGCAATGTATATTCGAAGGCAGAGTGGCTAAAGAGAGAGCGTGGTCGCGACGGCTGCAAACATTCTGTGGAAGTTGTCTGGGCAGCTCAGGCCGATGCCAGAAGATGCCGAGGTACTCCACAGCCTCCACATCCGGAGACCCTTGGGACCTTGGGGAACGGCGTCGGTCCAGAGTGGGATGAGCTAGCCTGGACCGAGACCCCGCCGCGTGACTCGCCTTTCATGACTGGGCGCTGTCTGGTGCCATGAGCCGAAGCCTCCTGGGCTGTCGTCCACCTCGACTCGCAGACAAACCTGGCCAAACTCGAATCAGTTTGTATGCTATAGCCAACGTACCTAGGTAGGAATGGTGACGGGCGCACCCATCCCGCACGAACTAAAATCTACCATCGGCGCCGCTTCGCCGCACAGGACTTGAACCCATCCGGCACGTGACACAGGGTGCATCCTCGTTGATCTCTGGCGGTTTGCTGCAATCGCCCGCTGTTTCACTTCCTATGCGGGTGTGTCCATGACTCTCGGCTCGCCAGAGGCGAAGGCATCACGACGGACGACGGGTGACTGGGTGACTGAGCTCTTCTAACAGGCTTCGCTGCCGTCCTACGGTCCATTGTGCGACCGAGCGGCTCGAAGTTTGGGCGTGTGTCATACCAGCGCGTCTGCTGATAGCGTGCCGACACCCAATGCCAATCGGCCATGTATGTCTCGCTCCCTCGTGGATCGGTGAGACCAAAAGAACACCCATCCAAGGACGGGGTCCCTGATCGGTTCGATGCCACCGCCGGAGAAGCATTGTGCCCTGCGGGACGGGATTGCTTTCTGCCGCCTCGGCCCTTTACTGCGCTTCTGTAGCGTTCCGTCCGGTGGCAGGCAGCAGATTCGGTCCTCAAGAGATGCACGATGAGGCACTCCCGGGTTGGGAGCATGAGGTGTGCATTCTCCAAGAATACACAGGAGCCGGAGGTGTTGACGAGACATTGTGTCTGCATGGTCCAAGCATATCCTCCCCTGCCCTCTGGCGGAAATGCTTCTTCCCGCCGCGCTGTCCGCTCCGAGAGACAGAAAAGAAAACATACCAGGACACACAAGTATTCTTCACCATTCTTTCAGAGAGGTGTATACATTCAAATTAGTATTGACTATGCTTGCAACCACTGAACCCGGCCTCCCATAGTGCGCCCCACTACCTTGCGGCTATACACAGTAGGGGAGGGCAGGAGTGACCCAACGTAGAAGCTAGTGTATTCGTCCCCTTCATCGTGCAGTCGCCCCGGAATGAAACCATGCAGCAGCGGAGCGACGGGAACCCTATCCTCTTTTGACTGGCTTACATTTGCTCAGCTCTATGTATCGATGATCGTCGCGGGGGTCTACCAGGCCCACATGCTCTGGGGACGGGACCCCTGCTTCGTACGTGGATTGCGGATAGGGGTTGTCAACTTAGGCGGATTCTATCATTTTTCTAGCCTCAACACTCTCAGCCAACACTCCTTTCTTTTCCGTGAACTGTGTTCTTCTCACTCCTACAACAGCGCTACAGTAATCCTCCGAACTCTCCGATGGAACACAACTTCTTGTTCCATGTTCCACTACGGTACCGAGTACCGAGCCGTGATGGCGGGACCTGCACTAAGGTAGTTATACAATGTTCGTCGCGAACCCTGCTGGTCTGCCAGGTGATGGGAAACCCGCTTCTTCTGATGTTATCGAAACCGGAAACCGCTATACTTTATGGAGAGTTCTCGTGATGATGTCTTTGCCCCCGGTACGACTCCAGACACTGCAAGGCGCAGTATTGATCGACATGGCTGCAGTCAATACTCCCACCGACTCTAGATACATATTTCAGGGCATAGGGCCTATGAGATACGATTGAGCGGAGAAGCTATATTGTTTTGTGCTTGGCATACGCGAGGAAAGAAGCACGACTCTCATAGTGATGCGGACTGAGGATTCCGTCTGCATATCATCTCAGTTGACCCCACTCACATTGTCAGGTGTCAGGGCATCTGTTGGTACGTATTGTCGAGAAAAAAGCAACCCAACTTCAGAGCGCCAAATAGCCCAATTCGTGATGTGAGTAGGATGATGAGATAAGCTGTCAAACGCTTGTCTAGGCCGAATCAAACTCCGATCGAACGGTGGCTTTGTGGGTTTCGCAATCACTTTCCCTCCATGGAATGTCATGTGAATCTTTGCAGTTGTTAAAGTCTCTTATATTAACAACCCTTTCAAAACTTATCCCAATCGATCAACCGGTCTGTCTATCAGGCGCTCCTGTCGCTTTCCGGTGGCTCTCTTCAGTTGAAGTCATCAGTGCCTGATCCCTGGCCATAGGCCCACACATCCACTGAGAGAGAAGAAAAAAGCAAACATGGCGTTTTTTCCCACAGAGACACGAGGATGATTGCGCCAACGCAAATCAGTCTCGCGAAGGAGCATCGCATTGGGCTTAATCCAGTCATCGTTCATGTTGCACACGACATCGCAAAAGACGAAGAATGGTGGAAATACCTTGAAGACAACTTGTTAGAGCCACGTTGTCATGCCACAACATCGCAACGTATGATTAGTGATTGAGCCTCTTGCTGTTCACCGGTGAGGTGCGCCGAGCAGCCCTCCTGACAGCAGAGTAAAGGGCCCTTGAATGCGTGCAATCGGGCGGAAGCACATGCAATGCCAGCAATCCACATCCATGCTACAATCAGTCTCATCTGGTCAAGAGATTCGAATCTATGGCGCCCTCGCTTGCCTCAGATGCGCTGATGCAACCTGAGCCTCGGTTGCAGCCCATTGCCGTTCCATCGGGCCTGATCAGGACGTGGAATGACGATTAGGATGAGTCTTTGCCTGCCGCCAATATGTAGCTAGTCAGAACCGCAAACTAAACCCCAATCGTGCATTGAACGTTTGTCTACCAAGCTGAACACTCGGAAGTACTGTCGTTCGACAACAATATAGGGCCGCTGCATAGCGTAAATCGAGAGGAAGAGGCCAGCTTGGGGGTTAGGCCACGAGCGTACGCAAGCGGGCTGTTGTGCATCCTCACGCAGGAGTTCGACTGCCGACGACCCGATGAGCCTCAGAAACGTCAGTCTTCTGTCCACAATGGCAAGGTCCTTCCTCCTACCGCTGATAACCAGCGGCCGAGGGTGGACGGGCTTTTCTCCGGTGGACATGCTCGGCACCTAGGTAGGTCTGAAACAAACCACAGCACGGGGAGGTGGCATGCCACCTTGCAAACAAAACGTAGGTACCGGCTTCCCTATCTCAGTTTAAACCGCTACGACACCCCAAACAAGGATTGTCTTCAGTCCTGCTCAAAAAGCAATTCGTGGAGCAGGGTCTATTTCAGTTCCGAGCTATCGCTAAAAAGGAAATACCCATTCTCGGCCACCATGTTAGATATAGACCTCGTCCTTTCCTTCCACGATGCATCATGCCGTCTTTCGCTCGAATAGACTTCCCATCACTACCGCCTGCATCGCAAACAACTAGAAACGAGCCAACCAAGGCTCTGCTGCCACATCATAGTCTCATGCTCTGATCCTTGGGATCATTATTACTTCAAGACCCTCCACCGGCTCTCAGGCTGCAGAGTTCCATGGGTCTTATGTTTCGTTCAGACGTCTCTGTTATGAAGCAATAGTTCTCGTATAATCGATTCTCATCATCAACCTTGGACACCCACCTGGCTTTTACGCGTCAGTTCTACTCGATCGATATAATGCCATCCTCACGTCACAGCGGTAGCGCCCCATGGCAAGAACTGCTTCAACGTACGTATCCTCGATCCATAACCGCCTTATATGACGGTACTGATGATACGACGTAGAAAAATGTCAACAATGCAGCTTCCCATCACCAACATACCAGATTGTCTCAGACAGACGAGGTGAGGCCTCTCGATCAGCAACTGGCTAACGCTTGCAATGAACATATGGAACTGACTTTTCTCTCAGGAGGCCGTACAGCTTGGTCATGTGTAGTAAAAGTCGCTGGTCAACCTGTAAAAGCACGGTTCTGGTACGATGGCAGAAACCTGAATGGTGCCCAGGAGGACGCAGCCGAAGCAGCACTCAACTGGTTGGAAAACAACGGCTATTGAAATAAGCTGCTTCTTTGCACCTTTACACCTCTTTCACATGCTGTCTTTTTGGCCATTCCGGCTTTCTGCTCCAATCTCCTCTCTCTTAGTTGCGTATTCTTCTGTCCGACATCTTACGGCGTTGGGAAAGGTTCAGGTGGCCTCGCGGCTCTATAGGGAAAGAGATAGGCGGCATGGAAAGACTTCTCAGCTCATTGGGCTGAGCGCACGAGCATGGGATGCAAATGGCGGGCAAATCACCGGTTTCACGTTTTTCTTCGACGTTCTTCTCTAGCCCCCTTGCCTTTCCTTGGTAGCGAGAATCTTTGGCGGGGGGCCCGCACCACACGGATCAGAACAGGGGCAGGACCCGGGACGCATCGCCTGTCACAACAGACGGGGAACGTTCCTGTTGGTGACAAACAGGACACACAATGCTTTGACGTTCGTGATTGTGATTGAGTTTCCGAATGGGCTGTTCGGTGACGCCGGCGTGACAGCCCTCCTCATTTCACCCCAAGACAAGGGGAAACCACCTCACCCGCAGGGAGTTTGGTCCGGCACTATCGGGGCCACTCATGGTGGTACAAAATGTCAGCAGGCGATTCTTGACCTCCTTCTCGTTGCCTTGAACTCATGAAAGCCCTCAAGGTCACGATCACGAAAAACTGGGGCCCATGCGCAAGGAGCTGTCACTGCAAAGGCATCTGCTACCCTACAGCGTGGAAAGAAACATGTTCGGAACAGGAAATGCAAAAAGCATTATGCTGCCTAGCACGCAATGAAATAACGACTTGGCACGATAGGAGATGTCGATCTGGGCGTTAGTGATTGTATGACTTTCCTTTTTGTGGAGCTCTAACTTGCAAATAAAACCACGTTTTCTATGACATTGACCACCATCATCAGTGCTGAAAACGGCTGAAGATTGTTATCTGAGCACAGATGTCGGTTTAGGTCCTGCTTGGCTAGTATCTTAAAACACGCCTCGCACTAACTGGGCTGTTCCATCGCTTTTCGAGAACGAAATGAACGTACATGATACCCATGCAGTACTGACGACATGGGCTTTCACTCGCCTGCCAGCCTGCGAATAAGTTGTACCCATAGTTAATTCTCCGAGGCGTGCTTCCTTGCCGCATTGGCAGCTCGGCGGCTTACACGTACATTCGTACCATCTCTATTTGGCACCTGTTGCGAGTTTGCTGAGTGCTGGTGTGTGTGCTTGTCTACGTAGCTTTGCTGCAGGCATAGGTTACATACATACATAGTTAGGTTGGGAGCTTCCTCGATTTTCCAATCACCCGCCGCAGGCCCGGGGATCTGGCATGGCCAGGGGTCTGAGGGCGGCATCCACTCGTGCTGATCTGATCTATCAGATTCCCGTTGGGAGGGGACCCTCCTGCCCAACGTCTAACTGCAAAGGAAACCGGTCTGCAGAAAGAAATGTTATTGCCGGCCCCACGGCGCGACAATGACACTGCCCTCCTCCGGACTGGTGCCATCGTGAGCTTCAACGACACGGCATGGCACCATAAACCGAGAAAAGTAACGACCGCACGAAAACGTCTCGTGGTATCTCTTCCATGCACCTCGGATAATGAGCAGTTTTGACAGGTCGCCAATAGAGTCTCAGCTGGCAACTCCCCTGTCGCGCATTCCAAGACTGTCCAGCCGTTGGGCGGCTCACCGAAATGGCGCGGCAAGTCACGGAAGAGGAGCTCGCCAGCCCAATATTACGAAACACTATTTACTGTAGCTGCTGCTTATCAGCGGCTGCGTGCTCAGCTGGAAAGTCTGGCGGCGCTGGACTCACGATAAACTGTAGGCAGGTGGGACACGTTGCCTCAGCGTCCCCCGAACAACTCGACTCTGTAGATGCGCATCTCTTACCTGATGACCATCAGCTGCGAGCCTTCGATGTTTCATGTTTCCACCCAGGAGCTGTCAGAAGTACTATCGAAGGCGAGCCGGCGCCCGTTCCTGTGTGGCTTCCTTATGTCATCTCCCTGTTGGGGGTCAAGGGGTGGGCATTCGATCACCACGCCTGTCAAGGGCCCCCAAACCGCTGTCTAGTGCCGCGAGTGCATGGGGCTCTTTTCTGCGCCTCGACAAGGATTGCAGAAGCTCGGCACCGTCCGGCTTCAGGCTTGCCCAAAAAGGGCAATTAAGGCGCCGCACAGCAATGGAGGGTGAGAAGTGCCCCCAAGACCCGGCCGCCTCATGCCGCGAGGATCAACTATACAGCTGGGCCCAATGAGAGGGAGGTCTTGAGAGTCAAAGGATTACTAGAAAGGGTATACCAACTGATACACCATCCTACCGCTGTGGGGCCGGTCTAGCTGAAGCTACCAAATTCTTGACGACGTCAGCTCTGGAGATGGTTTCTGATGGATGGGCAGGGGCTCAGATGTACCATAGTATAGCGGCATCAGGCTAACGCCTCAAGTACAAGATGCCTGGTTGCCTGAAAAGTCGTGCCTCACCGTTATTTCTCTCGGTGTAGATCTCACGCGAGACGGGCCTCGTGTTTGCATTTACACAAGCGAAGGGATATGATAGACGAGAGCTGAGACAATTCAAAACAGGTCTTAGCAGTGATACATGTTCGTCGAGAGCTTCGGCAACTGCCTTGCCTCTGAGACTTGCCGGGCCCTATAGGGAAACCGTCGGTGGCTGGGGTGTGGAAGCGTCATGAGCCTAGTATCCTTGTCCGCCATGTGCTCATCTGCTTTGCAGCAACTTTGATGAAGCAGAGACTTGCTTCCCATGGACGGTGGCCCAAGACTTTCTCTAGCAGCTTCGTGGCTTGGGGCCAGGGGACAGGGGCCTTGCTGTCAACGGCACGTTTCTCAAACCAAACAACGCCAATGTGCGGAAAACGTGGAGCATAAAATCTCCGGTGCATGATCACGAGGTCGGTGTCTTGATTTCTAAAATTGCCTAACGCATGATCAAGCTTCAAATCAAGCTATCCCCCCAAGCCCTATGCCGCATAAACCCTGATCCGATTCCAAGTCCTGATCACAAATCTTGGACTGACCGCCCCCAACCCCTGGAACGGGTACAGAGAATAAGCAATGGGAACTCAGAGGAATAGCAATCGACTCGTTCACCATTCGTATTTGAATCAAAAAGAAGCAGTCTGCTCCCGTACTTTGACTCAGCCATATTGAAATAGACTGCTCAGACTCTCGCCATGGTGGATCCGTCTGATAGCTTCAGCAAAGATTGGTGCAACGTCGAGGACCTCAAGCTTAGGACAGATCGCCTGATGCTCTTCCTGGGGCACTGAATTGGTCACGATAACCTTGTCGATGGCGGATGCATTGATACGTGTGAGAGCATCGCCACTGAAAACCCCGTGGGACAGTAACGCGTACACCGCCGTGGCCCCTTCACGCCGAACCAACTTCGCTGCCCGCGTAATGGTGTTGGATGTATCTGCAAGGTCATCGATCACGATGCATACGCGATTCTCAACTGACCCCACAAGCATCATCGTCGCATTTTGACGATCAGTGATGTTGGTCGGGCGACGTTCCTTAGAAAAGGGTCAGCTGGTAATTCTTTGTTTTCCAAAAGAGAGAAAAATCTTACCTTATGAATGAGAGCGAATTCCATGCCTAGAGCGTCAGCAATAGCAGTTGCTCGCTTCGCTCCTCCAGCGTCCGGGCTCACAATCACCGCGTCTTTGTAATCCGGAATGCGTTGTTGGATATAGCGCTTCAGCAGAGGCCGGGCATACAGGTTATCCATAGGAATGTCGAAGAAGCCTTGGTATTGAGGATCGTGAAGATCTAGAGCCACGACACTGGGACGACCCATCAGCATTGATGACTCACCACAAAAATAAAGCGTCGGCCCTTGGCGAGATTGTCAAGGTAGCAAGTATACGTACTGGTCAGCGCCGGCACATGTCAGCAGATCTGCTACTAGAGTGCCAGCTTGCGCAACCCAGCGCTTGTAGCCGGGTTTGGCTTCAAACTGATCGATAGTAGAGGGGTCAATGTTGTCATAATCGTGCTTCGTATAAGAACCGGGCTGGGAAGTTATGGAACTGGAGTGTGATCTGACTCCTGCCGCATCAGTCGTGAAAGCTATCTTGTTGAGCATTTTACTGAGGTCGGCTCCGTGGTTGAACCCGGCACTCTTGACCCTGCCTGGGCCTGGCGTAGGAGGGACACTCTCGAACGTATACCTGTCGTTTGGCACCACAGCAGCGGGCTTCGACAAGGGTGCTCCGGCCTTGCGGTACGGAAGGTCGGGTTGGCGGGAGTACGGAAAGAGAGGAGTCACAGCGGTAACTCTCTTTGCTGATCCGATCTTGCAAGCAGATATCACTTTGGAACCATCACATTAGATGCGGATCTGTAGAGGTGAAACTCGTCAGCAGCAGGTGGGACGACTCACTTATGCACAGTTCCATGAGATGGTCGTTGACGGCACCTCCGCCAGTCTGGATGATGAAGACATCTTTGCCTCTGACGGAATCTTGGATCTCACATCTACTCTCGCCACCCGAAAATTTACTTAATATTCGGTCGCCAGGTGCAATCCCAAGGTGACTGCAGACACTGTCCGTTAGACGCGGGTGGGAATTGCCCGAGAGGACTATGATGTTTCTGACCATCTTTGTAGACCTCTTGCCTCATGTACTCAACCCCACCAAAGACAGTGACAGACAGGCCGAGGCTACTATTTGACAGAGACTGAGCAACCGGCGGAACTCTCAGACTTGGGCGTCCGTGAAAGGACCCCAACTTCATCAATCGTGTAGATTAGGTATGATGAGTTGTGGGTACAGGCGATCACGATGGAGCTGGACTGCCTGGAGTTGGTAGAGACTTGGCCGCTAGGTATGGGTTCCGATGCACTCATAAGGTGGAGGACAAGTCATTACCAACGTTTATGAGTAAAGATACGATGAGAAGCAAGCCTAGAAGGGCGAGGCGATGCCTGTACGGATCATTGAGATTGTAGGTTGGTGAGAAAAGACACCTGGAAACAATTTGCGGGGCATCGAACGGGGATCAGGTCAGGACGATGGTCCCCCGGCAGAGGCCTAGTAGACGGAACCACTACGCTAAGCCCGGCGCTAAAAGCTAGGGAGCTCTGACCATTGGGGCGGCGCCAAACGGGGTTTAGCTGCCTGGAATACATGATGAAAGGCGCGCCAGACTGCGGCCCTAGTGATGCTGGAAGTGACTGGGACACCCTCGGAGTTCTCCTGTCCCCGGATAGCCTGCCCTACTGCAACAAAAGTAAAACGACATCTGGCCCATCTGAAAGCTGGGAGTCTAAACAACTGCTTTCGAAGTGTAATATAGCGCAATTGAGGTCGTCATGCCTGAAATCGCCGAAGGTGGGCGCGGCTTGCCCAAGTACTACCTGAAAACGCGTACTGACATGTCACAAAGTTGCACGGATTACTCATTTCCTACGCCTTCATCTGGTTGGCAAGACGATCAAGAAGGCAACGGCCCCAGAAGATGCCAATGTTTTCGGCAAAGTTGGTACCAGCGGGCCCGCCTTTGAGAAGGCTGTGACTGGCAAGAAGGTCGTCGGCGCCGGCAGCCAAGGGAAATATTTCTGGATATTGCTCGACAGTCCTCCTCATCCGGTTATGCATTTCGGGATGACCGGCTGGATACACATCCGCGGCGAGCAGACGGCATACACCCGGTACTATGAGAAGTCCAAGGACGACAAGGCCCAGTGGCCGCCCAAGTTTTGGAAATTCCAACTGGAAACGGACAGCGACCCCAAGGTCGAAGTAGCCTTTACCGACGCACGTCGCTTCGGCCGGGTTAGGCTTGTCGATTGCCCTGGCGAGGACATTCGAAAGCATTCTCCCCTGAAGGAGAATGGGCCGGACCCTGTCGTCGACAAGGACATCTTCACCGAGGATTACCTAAGACAGAAGATGAAAAACAGACACGTTCCCATCAAGGCCCTGCTCCTTGATCAAGCCATGATCAGTGGAATTGGCAACTGGGTTGGAGATGAGATCATGTACCAGGCAAAGCTGCATCCGGAGCAGTACAGCGACGACTTCAGTGATCAAGATGTCGCAAAGCTATACAAGGCGGCAAGATATGTCTGCGACACGGCTGTTGGCGTCCTTGGAGACTCTGATCAATTTCCTTCCGACTGGCTGTTTAACCACCGATGGGGCAAGGGCAAGAAGGACCACCCAACCACCCTCCCCACTGGCGAGAAGATTGTGTTCATCACGGTGGGTGGACGGACTAGTTGTGTCGTTCCCAGCGTCCAGAAAAAAACCGGCAAAGCAACTGTTCCCGACACCAAGGAGGAGATTGAGGCTTTAGATGATGAGACGGAGAGCAAGTACTTTGGTAGGAAAGGCAACTCCACCGCCAAAAGCGAAACGAAACCGGCGACCAAGAAGCCAAATGGAACAAAGCGGAAGGCAATCAAGGAGGAAGAGGCGGAGAACGAAGCCCCAGTCCTGTCTAACGGAGCCAAAAAGGCTAGGAAGGTCAGTCAAGTGAAGCAGGAAGATGATGTGCCAGCCGCGGAGAAGCAGAAGTCAAGAAAGACTAAGGATGAGGCTGTTGTTCCTCAACCCATCCCTGAGCTGGGAAGACGGCGGTCTGGAAGACTCAGCGGCAGAGCTTCCTGAACGCGGTCTCTGTGCGGCTTTCAACAAATACTAGTCTTACAGACTACATCGTGATGTCACTACATACGAGCCCGCCCATGTAAAGTAGACTTGGCCATAAAGTATCAGCGCGGAGTGATTTCCCAAGGGATGGTTCAAGGAACTGTACACTGGGGTTACTGACTCCCTTCGTCTTGTATAATGCGGTAGATGAATAGAACTTTGAATAAGCAATATGTAACCACAGTAAGGGATTCTACTACTCTCTCACGACAAGTGCGGCCCGTCATTGACTTTGCCTACGCCATTCAACTCACTTTGGCCTTCAACGTTCTGTTGCATCGAGTCCACCACCTCATTTGTCCGGTCTTCCTGTTCATCAGCACCCAAGTCAGTGTCTTCAGCCAAGGCCGTCTCGTTTTCTACGCCTCGATTCAGAATTCTATTCACTGAGTCCTCAAGTAAGCTCCCGATGATACCCTTGTTCTCCTCATCATCCTTTATCATTCTTGCGAAGATCTCTGTTTCCTGTCTGTCAAGCTCCTCGCGTTGCTTCTGGAGAACTTGCAAAGCAGTCGTCGTGTTGTTCTTGAGGTCATTCTTGTTAAGCTCCATAGCCTGAATGCTGTTGTCGATCTCCCGACAGAAGTCTTCCAGTTGCAGTGCTCGCGCGTGGTCCTGGAGCATTGATGCGAGTTCCACTCCTCTGCAATCATGTCAGTCACTGTGCCCCCGGGAGTAGAACTAGTGAGTATGTGAGAGTCGTGTCCTGCTTGACAGACAATGTAACGAAAAGGACCTACGCCGCCCTTGTAGGAACTAGGCAGACTTACGATTTGATAAGATCTCGGATTCCGCGAGCGGATGTAGACAGCCGGTGGACCGCACTATGCCTCAAATTGCTTGTGGCGAACAGGATCTCTTTCGCGCGGAGCTCCCCTTGATCGATCGCCCCTTGAGGAAGCTTTCCTACCCTGTGGGCAAGGAGCCGAACCCACTCGGTCAATTCGATAGCACAAGGCGCCTCACATTTCTTGTCCTCGAGGAGTTGGGGGATCCATCTCTGGGCAAAATCGAAACAACTCTCTTCCAGTAGACGCTGTGCCTCGTTCAGTATCAGGTGCTGTGCCTTATATGGGATGAAAGACGGATACAGCGACGGCATCGGTGGCAAGACTGCGCCGGCGGGTGTTGCTTCATCTGGCTTCAACGTGAGAACAAGTTACCAAGCTGGAGAGTTAGCATTACCTTCACTATTCTTGATCTCGTACACCAAGCCATCAACTTCTACTTCCTCGGTGTCTTCAGCTTCAGCAATGTCCTCGAGAGCCTCAGACATTGATCTCGCAGCATCGAGCTCGGACTCCTCACGCATCGCATGCTGTTCGGGCGAGACTTGAAACAACTCTGGAAACTCAAGTTTGGCTCTGATATCCGACTCGAATATTCGTCGTTCCAGCATGCCCATCAGGATCTTGGTGAGTTCCTCCTGGCCAAAGTCTTTGATGAGGGAAGCCATGGCCTTTGGCCGTCTTGCGATTTCATCTTGTATCTTTCTCTTCTTTCGAAGCAGCGCTTTGTCACCAGTGAAGACGTTGCGGCAGGCAAGATAGACCCTGCGTTGTTGAGCTTTGGTAACCATGGCGAATTTTGTTTTATTATGGATTCTGGTCTTGGTTGGTTACTTCGCCGAGCAGTGGGAGGGCTCATAGAGAATATAAATGGATGTTCGTTGGGTTGCGAATGGCCTGATGGATGAAGCTAATGTACCCGACATCTGATTCCTGTCGAGCCAGAGGGTGCATACGGACCATCTGCATTACAGTAATCGCATATAAAAGCAACAACTATGTTCATACGTTGATTGAGTGAACCCCACAGCTGCAGGCTTCTGGATAACGACCCAAGACTTGGTATCAACCCAACGTGGTAGATTACTCAAGTATGTTCAATGTTGACTGTGGGACCTACTGAAGCTGTTGGACAACAACTGTCACTGCAGCCTGATTAAATGCCCAATCTCAAACGCGGCTGTGCCAAAATGATTGGGCATGTTGGCTCGGTGCTGGCATGTTACCAACGTGCATATGCATGAGGCCGGATGTGGGCAAAGCGAAGCTAAGCATAGTCTCCGCACAAGGAGGTCGCTCATCAAGACTTTGTTCTTGAACATGACCGATCATGTCAAGACAAGCACTTGGGCGCCCCATACCAACACAATAACCCACTTGCAGTAAACCACTAAACGATGAGCGACACAAATAAACCGTAACGCTGATATAAACCTGGGAGTCTCGGTTGTGCATTTCCCCTATTCTGATTAAGCTCATATTGTCGGGAAAGTCGCTTCTCGCTAAGATAGTTCTGGACATACGAGGATCAATTTCTGTATTGTTGACAATCTTCTGCCTGTACGGAGTAAAGACCTGACCCTCAGGTCAATACCATACTGATGCAACAACAACAAGGACGAGCTTCAGTTGATATTTGCAACACATTTGGCCCGCCATCAATTCCACGGTTGTGACAACAGATGCACACGGGTCTCTTCTGTTTCTTATTCCCAGAGCTATCAATTCTGATACTACTGTTGCCGGTACAATTCCTGGTTTGATTCTGTGCTACCGGCCAATCTTCAGCATAAAACTCCATTCCCCAACTTCTCCGAGCTCATACATAATCAGATATGGAAACTTGGTATACGCTATAACAATACGCCATCTGGAAATCATGCCTGACACCTGGCCCCCGTACACGACTATTTCTTGCCATCATCTCCCGCCTCCCCATCCTGGGCACCGTCTTCGCCCCCCTCCTGTCCCTCCCCTTGATCTTCACCCCCTTCACCCGGAACCCTCGTCCCGGCGATGCCACCCTTCCAGACCATCAGGCCCAAGCCGCCGGTACCCAGGACGATGGCGACCTTGAGGAAGCCCAGGACGACGCTGCCGTACTGCAGGACCCAGACGCCGAGCCAGCGCAGGACGGGGGTGACGATCTCGACGCGCTCGCGCTCCGTCTCCGGGTTGAGCACGAAGAGCAGGCCGATCAGGGCGGCGAAGTTGAGCACCAGCACCAGCGCCACGAAGACCTGCAGGAAGGCCAGCAGGATGGCGATGTTCTTGGTGGTCTTGAGCACCTCGAAGCCCGCGGCGACCAGCGGCGTCACCTGGTCGAAGGCGTGGTTGATCTGCTTGCTGTAGGGGATCCCCATCCTTTTTCTCTCGCCCTTGCTTGGCTATGATCTTCCGATCTTCCTTCTAGAAAGTTGAACGCCGATGGCACTGTCTTGGAAACTTTATAAGGGATGCGTATGATATGGGTTTCTTACCCGAGCAAGCGGTTGTATATGGCGCGCCCCTATACTGGACAGATAAAGTAGATAAAGTAGAATTATGGTATACAAACATCAATGTATAAACCCCTGTTATGAAGCCGACGATCGACCAAGTTTCAAAAAGACGTATTCGGTGATGTCAGTGCTGCATTACTGATGGTGTTGGGGCGTGGCCAATCATGCGCCGCCCGGACAGGGATTGTGGCGACCCCAAAACAGGTCTTTGCCAGTCGTGGAAAGGCATCGCATTGGTTGGAGTGAAGCTCGGCTTGCACGATCAGTGATCCAGAACTTCATAGTTTCTCTTCATGGCGAACATGCAAATCAGGATCTCACAACTAGCACCGCCATGCCCTCTAAATGTCCCCGACTTTGACACTGTCAAAGTATTATCAATGTTCTTTGCCGCGATCCTTTTCCAGAAACGCACGTAACGCCCGGCGTATAATCAATGTGACAGCTGAAATCCCGAAAATGCAATAAAAGAACACGATGATCTCCAAACGGTTCGATCACTGAGTGTCAGGTGGAGGCATCTCCCAGCTCCTCACAGTTTTCCCTTTCTCTTTCCTCTTTCCCAAAGACGTCCCACCGCCGCCCACGAAATTCAGAACCCAGTCCCGTACTCTCCGAGTCTTTAAAAGCTGTGGATGCGTACGCCGGCGGGAGGCAAGATCCCTCGTACTGTAAAATCCTCCTATATCCTCCTCGTCTAGCTTGCGGCGGTAAAGGAGGTCGATCTTGGTCAAGTCCTTCCGCAGGCTGTGGCCATGGACCTTTTGCATAAAGTCACTGAGGGCCACGTTTCGAAGCAGGACAATGTCCTGCCGTCGCAGGCTCTTGAGGGTCTGGTCCGTACTCGATCTGGAGTCCTGAGATGACCAGAATGTGATGCTGAAGCCGGATTTTGTCTCATCGCCGACCAGGAGCTCGACCAGAGATTTGGAAGTGCCCCACCTGGTCCTGACGGCTCTGGGCTCTGCAACGGAAATAAGTCCTACTATCAGGTTGACTGACATGGTCTGTGGAGAGATAGACTTGAGGTAGGTTGCATTCGGCAGATCCTCGAGATCGCTCAAGTGGGAAGTGCCAATGCCCAGGGTGCGGTCTCCTTGGGTGGAGAAGCTGGTCGTCTGCAAAGAATCCTCACGACTGTCATCGTAAGTAGTGTCGAATGAAGAGACGGCCGTCGAGCCAGTTTCATCCGGCAACTGGGAGGAAGGTATGTCGTGAACGCGCAATGAGTGTTCGTAAAAATCATCTCGCACAGACTGGCTCCCAGCGTCTGTGTTTTGTGTGTCGGCAGTGCTGAAGAAGTCGTGGTTGCCTTGGTACTGGCCTTCAAACTCGTGAAGTTGAGAGAATCCCGTTCTCAGTTTGGTCCTCTCCAGTGGGATAGACCTCCAGACTGCCGTATCAAGAGCTGAGTCGTCTACAGCGTCGGCTGTGAGCGAAGGGGGAGGCTCGTATATACCAGCGAACCGTGCCAGCGGCTCCAAGAAGGCGCCCAAGAGATCTGTCGACTCCCAGTTCAAGGTCTTGTTATCTGGGGCTCCTGCAAGAACGAGGATCTTTGGTGGCATCTCTTATAGAGTTTATCCAGTGGTAGGAGCATGGTGTGGGAGGCAAACAAAGGATGCAAGGGGGGAGCAAGAGAAAATCGACAGGCTTGGCACCAAGTGTGCAATGTTCAGACCCTGATTGAAGTGTGCTTGGATTGTGTTCAGGGTGGAAGCGAAACCGTAATCAGCAAACCAGATGTTGTTGAAGATGATGCTCACATGGAGTCGTCAATAGGCAGCTGTGAGCCGCCAAAATCGTCAATCCGTTCGTTGACATGGGACAGGTATGTACGTACCAGCGGCAGCTACGGCGGACATTAGCCTGGCAAGCCTGGGCCCCACGGGCATCTTGGGCGCCAGACCCCACCACCTGGGCACACTGAAGGGCTGCATGACAGGCCATGGGGCGGACAGCCCTCAACAGCCAATCAGCAGCCCGGTCGGGTTTGTTTACTTACGGCCAGGGCAACACCACGTCAAATCTAAAGGAGGGACCATCTTCGTGCGCTATCTTTCGCCTCGCATCGCATCGCATCGCATCCCAACTTTTTGGAGCACTGCACCCCGAGTCGAACAGCCACCAACCGCCCTAGCGAACCAGCGCTGTGCAGACACTGCATCGCCGGTTGTCGCGCACACTTGAAGTGCCACGCAGCAGACCGTTGCTCTGCATTATGTCGCAGGAAACTGGTCTTTGGAGCGTCCGAAGGCCGCGAGAGGTCAGTAGCATCACGGCATCGGTTGGGCTGCGTGCCCTCACGCCCGCCCGCCCGCCGTCGCCCAATCCCTATCTCGACTCCGTTTCGATGGCGACAGAAACAAGAACTGACCTTCCCACCCGCTGCGCAGACCCTTGGAGGCATCAACTCGAACTCGAACTCAAACCTACCCCAGCCCGCCTCGGCCATGAAGAGATCCAACTCTGCCAGCGGCTTCGGCGGCAACCATGTGCGCTCCTTGTCGGGATCTAGGCAGTCCCTCGCCATGAGCCGCCCCTCCCAGCCCATATTCTCCCGCTCCTCCTCCGGCGGCAACTTGGCAGATGCCGGCATGTCCTCCGTCAAGCGCGCCTCCATCAACCCGCACTCGGCCCTCAAGAGCTACGCGCCTGGGGGTCTGCCCACCCGCGCCTCCGAGGGAGACCAGCGGAGGAGCAGCATATACCGGTCGCGCCCTTCCAACAACGGTCCTATGAGCCACCAGAGTTTCTTCCAGCAGGCACCACAAGCCGCGGGCGTCCCGCGCGACCCCCGGCCCCTGAGAGACCGTTCCTTCCAGGCTCGCATCGGCCAGGAGCTCCTCGATTATCTGGTCCAGCACAACTTCGAGATGGAGATGAAGCACAACCTATCGCAAAACATCCTCAAGTCGCCCACGCAGAAGGACTTCAACTACATGTTCCAGTGGCTCTATCACCGGATAGACCCCAGCTACCGTTTTCTGAAGAGCATCGACCAGGAGGTTCCGCCCATATTGAAGCAACTACGGTATCCCTTTGAGAGGGGCATCACGAAATCTCAGATCGCAGCTGTCGGCGGCCAGAATTGGAGCACCTTTCTCGGACTCCTGCACTGGATGATGCAACTGGCGCAGATGCTGGAGGGATACACAAATAACAGATACGACGATGCCTGCATAGAGGCTGGCATCGATATCTCCGGCGACCACATCATCTTCGATTTCCTCAGCAAGGCTTATCGCGACTGGTTAGACATGGGTGAGGACGCCGGTGACGAAGACGCCGAGAGGGCATTGGCACCGCACATTGAGGACATGGCCAGCGCATTTGAGCGATCAAACTCGAAGTATCAATCCGAGCTTGAGATGCTAGAGGCCGAAAACGCAAGGCTGCAACAGGAGATCGAGGACCTCGAAAAGTCGACTCCGGACCCACGAGTGCTGGACGACCACTTCAAGATCATGGAGGAGGACAAGGTCAAATTCGAAGAGTACAACATGCTCGCCCAGCAACGCTCAGAAAAGTACGAGAGCAGGATTACCGTCCTCCAAGAAGAGTATGACAAATTGATGGAGGAACTCAAGGAGGCGGACGACGAGCGCCGTGGCCTGCAGAACGAAGTCGACAGTCAGGGTATAGGCATGTCGGATATTGACCGCATGACCTCGGAGCGTGAACGACTGCAACGCGGGATCGAGTCGGCCGCACAGCGTCTGGAGGACGTGAAGAAGAAGGTGGCTGAAAAGGAGATCGAGGCAAGCCGGAGGTTGGACGAACTCGAACGCTTAGTCGACAAGTACAACACCATGGCCTACCAAAACCTCCTGATCCCAGCAAGCGCCGAGAACGCCAAGGGCGTGCACTACGAGCTGTCTGTTACGGTGAACGAATCAGATTTTACGGGCTCGGTCATGAGAGGCGGCTCTTACGGCACCTCGTCAGCCGGCACCGAGCGTCTACTGGCGGACTCGGTGACGGGCTACCAGCCAGCGCATATCCTCAACCTCGACCTGCGCGGGCAGGTTAAGAACCAGTTCGCACAGCTACGCAAGGAGGTTAGCGAGCGCCGCGCCTCGGCCATGGACGCCATGCTGAAGGACCATGAGCTGCTCGATGGTATCAAGGAGACCATCGAGGACAAGAAGAACGAGGTCGAGGCACTTCGCCACCGTGTCCGCGCCGCAGAGGACGAGTACGAAAAGACCAAGGAGGTTACAACCACGCAGAAGCACGCAAGCGATGCCCAGATCGAAAAGATGGAAAAGGAACTTGCCAAGATGCGAGCTCAGCTTACCGAGAGCGTGCAGCTACTTGAGCAACGAGAGATGAACACAAATATTGAGTAGGTATTCAGTCCTGGATTACTGCACCAGCTACTAACGCCGTTACAGATACGAGCAATTGACTCTCAAGGCCAACGCTCTGCGTGAAGAGCTACACACGGAGATCGAGCGCATGCTCAACGACGTCATCAAGTTCAAGGTGCACATCCAAAAGAACCTCGAGGACTACGAAAGCTTTGTCGCCGACGAGCTCGAGAAGGAGCTAGTCCCTGAGGAGGTGCCCCAGGAAGAGGATGAGGACGAAGAGCTCTGAGCTCGGACACGTCCAGAAGTATAAGGAAGCTTCGTTTTTTACATTCATCCTTGTGAATAAGGCATTAGCGCTTGTGGATATCAGGCTTTGGGTATATTGGAGTTTGGATCCTTGTTTGGTCGTTTCTGGCTACGATACGATACCTTACTGCATGAGTTTGCACACGAATTGATGAGGGCTGGGTGGATGTAGATATTGATACCGCTGTTTGTCTATGGTTAGGTTTTTGCGCTTTGGGGATCGAATGATACATCTTTCAACCGTTCAATGCATGAAAAAAAGGCGGGAGTTCTGGCCACTGCTGTTTGTGAGTCTACCCTCGCCCTCTTATTTCGCCCCTGCGTGGAAAAGTGCTATGGAGTGCCGTCTCATACTGTTCACTGGCAACGAGTTGCAGCCCGAATCTGTGCTCACCTACCATTTACTCCCCCAACACATGTTCCTCTCCTCCTGCTGTTCTAACTTGTCAAGCCCGGTCAGCATATTTATAGCATGCATTTTGCGTTGGCATCCAAGAACACGACGGCGCCGGCAAAGCTAATCACAACCGACTATTATTCACAGTTCCTAAAGGTTTACAATTAGACCAGATCGAGAACACAAAGCTCCGGGCGCTGGGCTGACAGGTCCGCGATGGTATACTCTTCCGTGTGGCCGAACCCTCTTGCTGTCTGGTACTGAACGGGCGGGCCCTCCGCAGCCGAGGTGCGATCGAAGATGGAGCTCGGGAACAGCCAGAACCCAAACACGGTGGGTATGTCTTCCTCCTCCCGCTGATCCCCGCCGTCGCTGCCGTCGCTGCCGTCGCCGTCCCCAGCGCCGCCCGCCCTCGGCTTGTCCACAAAGTCCTTCCACGTCTTGATGTTGCGCTTGGCGCGGCGCCGGCGCACCAGCACGTCGCGGTCCTCGAGCGAGCACGCCTCGTCCTCGGACGTCACCTCGCCGCTGACGAACATGTCCTCGTGGCGCAGCAGGGCGCGCTGCAGGCGGCGGTCGATCTCGCGGCGGCTGTGGCAGGCCAGGTCGGCCGCGACGACGAAGCGCACGTCGAGCGGGTCGCGGCGCGCGATGCCCAGGTACGCCTCGAGGCGGGCCCAGCGGCGCAGGTGCGCGGCCGGGCTGGGCGGGCACGGCACGTGGGCCAGGTCGCCGTCGATGGGCCGCGGGTCGCGCGCCAGCCGCTCGAACCCGCTCGCGTCCGCCTTGATCGGCAGCGAGTGGTTGAAGTAGCCCCACGGCCGCGCCCGCCCGCACGCCGGCATGATGCGGTGGTCGACGGGCAGCTTGAGCCACAGGCTGCGCAGCCCGGCCAGCGTCGCCGCCAGCGACTCGCGCGCCGCCGTCGTCAGCTTGTTGAGCACGTACGTCACGGGCCGCGCCTCGCGGTAGTACAGCATCAGGTTCAGCGCGCCGGCGCCGCGCGGGTCGAAGGCCTTGACGTCGTGCAGCAGGTCGACCAGGTGCTGGACGTCGGCCACGTCCGTGTCGAGGAAGTCGTGCTCCGGGTTGAGGTACAGCGGCCAGACCCGGGCGGCCTCGGGCTCGCGCAGCAGGCCGCCACTGCCGTGCTGGTCCTCGCGGAAGAAGGGCAGGCGCACGCGGTAGAAGACCAGGGCGGCGTCACGAGATTCGCGGTTGACGCGCAGCAGGGCCGGCCGCGGCAGGCTGTCGGCGTACAGCGAGTACATGTTGCCGCTCACGACGTGGCCCAGCTCGTTGCGGGTCGAGTACCGCTCCGGTTGCTTCTCCCAGCTCGGCCGCCAGCCCGCCCAGGCCCGGATCGTGATGATACGGCTTCGCTGCAGCGCCGCCTCCCACACCTTGAGGCGCAGCTCCGCTGGCAGGTCCGGAAACCGCGGGAAGCTGCTGGTTGAGGCCGGGCGGAACCCATCGTACGTCTCGTTGAAGACGGGGCGCGCCTTGTAGGATGATGAGGATGCTGCCGCTGCCATGGCCTCAGGTATCCCGCAATGGGGAAGGATGCCGGAGGGGGAGGTACTCTTCTAGAAGTTCCGTACAAATCAGAATAGACGGGTTTCTAGGGACAGGGAAGATATTTCTATTCCATGCGGGAAAAGACTACACGGGCATAATGGATTGAGACAGTGCCTGAGTAAGCTGCTAGACTCTCTAAGTGAAACCATCACACACAGTAGATGGGATGCGAGACGCGTATATCTTGGTATGCTGAACCTGCAGCAACTAGCCGAGTGTCGAACAAAAAGCAAGCAAGCAAGCTGTTATACGCAGGCGGTCCTGGGCCCTAACATGGTTTGTGTCCAGGTTGGACGGCAATCTGCAACGGAGGTGAGAAGCTTTGCTGACGAGGCGAGGCGATGTGTTCGTCATCGCCAAAAGCCGAGCTGCACCTGTCGCCAAGAAGCGCATCGTCACATGTCGTGAGTTTCCTACTGGAAAGCCTACCGTGTGTATGTTGTGCGCAGCGTTGAGTCAGGTCAGACATGCATATACTCTAGGCAAGTCTATGTATGTGCCTAACCTAGGCTGTTGAATCTGTCAGCCGCAGGGGAACTATACGCGGGAGTTCCCCCCTCTGCCATTGATGTGACCCCGCGGCCCCAACTGGAGCTACGTACTGGTTGGCCCCTTTAGTGAAGGTCCCCACTGTAGTCTAACTGGCGTCCGCCCCGCAGCTGGGATCCCCCCCACTATGGCACATGTAGATCGGGCATCATAAGTCGCAGTAGTGGCTCCAAGGTTGCAAATGCCACGAGCCGCCAGCTTTATTCCCACTTTACGAAGGCATGTTGTATGCCAGTCGCAACCTTACCTGACGGAACCGCGACCGTGCCTCACTCACTCGTTCCCTCCCGCTCACTCACTCACGATCTGCGACCTGCAAGGGGCGTCCGCTCTGGCCTCGCTCCCTCCCGTTTCTCGCTCCCCGCCCACCCGACCTCTACCTGTCCGCACTCGGGAAGACGCAGCACACGGAACAAAAATGGCGACGCCCTCCGCGACCGCGACCGTAACAGCGACGACGACCGCCACAGGCAAGCCGGCCTTCGAGTTCCCGCGCGAGTACCACTTCCCGCCCTTCTTCACGCGGCAGGTCAACAGCACGACGCGCCACAGCCAGCTGGAGAAGTGGTCGTCGCTGATCCTGGCCTACTGCGCGCACCACCGGCTGTTCCGGCTGTCGCTCAGCGGCAGCAGCAGCGGCGCCACCGAGGAGCTGTTCCACAACCGCGCCCTGGGCCGCCGCCTGGGCCTGGCCGACGCCCGCGAGGTCCTCGAGTTCATGCGCCGCGAGGGCCGCGCCGAGTGGGTGTCCGGCGGCAGCGGCGGTAGCGGCGGCGGTGACGGTGCGGGCGACGGAGGCGGCGATGTCGTCTGGGTGTACTGGAAGACGCCCGAGGAGTGGGCGCGCGAGCTCGAGGGCTGGGTCGACGCCACGGGCCAGAAGAACGCCGTGCTGACGCTGTACGAGCTGACCGAGGGCGAGACGACGTTGGGCACGGGTAAGTTGTTTCACGGGCCCCTACTATTACTTCCCTGGGGGATTTTCGTGGTAAGCCTTACGGTGCCGGTGCTAATCGGAAGGTATAGAGTTCCATGGCCTGGACCCGGACCTGTTACAAAAGGCGCTGCAGGTCCTCGTCAAGCGAGGCAAGGCGCAGGTATTCGGACAGGAGGACCAACGGGGTGTCAAGTTCTTCTGATCTCATGCATGCGTGCAAAGAAGGGATCGGTAATGGATTTAATCAGTGCAAAGCTAATCGCAAAGTCATGCTATGCTACGCTCAACAAGGACCACATGACGCCCCCTTCAGCCCGGCTGCTGCTCTACGAGGGCACACCGACATACCACCTAACGCCACGCTCCACGCTCGACTAAATGGCAAAGACCGGCAGGCTCGGCAAGTGATGCTAGCTAGTCTAGCTGAAGAAATTCGTCACCAGGTATTTCTTGTCGAAGCTCACTTGCTGCTTCATTACGACATCAAGCAACCAGTCCGATGCAACCACCCTGGGCTCCATGTTACCCTGGCGCGCCATGGCCTCAAACCGTGGCCACAACTTCTTCTCTTCCGGGCTGGCGGTGCTGAGGAGGTATACTGGTTCCGGGGCACCCTCATCCTCCTCCGGCTTGGTTGGCTTGATCGTTGTCCCGCTCCTTGCTGCGTACACCAGGAAAATAGCTCCGTTGGCGTCGGCAATGGCCTTGTAGCTGTCGGTGCCATTCTTTATACACGATGTACAGTAGATGGGCACGTTCCACAGCAACCTGCCCTTGTTCTTGGCTGCCCGGTCCACCGAGTTCTGGAGCTTGAAATCAAACTTCTTCTCGTTGGCCTTATCATGGAGGAGGTAGTCTTCTGGTGGTGGAACCTTGCCCGAGTCCAGGCATTTCTCGATCCAATCCGATGACAGCACTGTAGCACCCTTGGACAGATTGCGAAGAAACTTGACAGTGCGTACTACATGAGGCGCCACCAAGAAATCGCATGGCTGGCCGTCCGTCACCACGGCGATGCCGAGGTCTCGCAACTTTTTCTGTAGAGAATGATTAGCAGGTCGCTCCGACGACGACAAGACCCGTCCATGCAGGCACTTACCCGGTCGGCATCCTCCTTGTACTTGTCGTTTACCCATCTCTTGAACCCTGTGAGAACCACTCTCATTTCAATCTCAGGCAAGGTTGGTCGTGCCTTCTTGGCCGCCCGCTTTTTGGCCGCCCCTTCGTCGTCGTCTTCGTCGGCTGGGCTGGACGCACTCCGGCGGTTCAGGTTTTCCCGATCGATGTGGTCGGCAGCGCGCTTCCCACCCCATAGCCCCGGGCCGTCCTTGGCTCCCCGCTTCTTCTCCTTCTCGTATAGAGCAATGTCAGGTGCCAGATCCGATAAGCGTTTCTGTGCCTTATCCTTGGCGCTGCGGCTCCCGGTCGACACCGTCGATGGTGTCTCGTTCTCTTTCCCGGAGCGCACGTGGCGGCCTCGCGCCGGAGTTGCGACCTGGGTGGCTCGTCGTTTTGCGGGCGCCGGTACTCCAAACTCTTCCGTAGTCTTTGTGGCGTAGTCGGCATCCGTATCCTTCATCACATCAAAGTCCTTGCGCGCCTGGCGGCCGATTGCTACACCCTCGGCCGGACCGTCCGAGTAGGCGTTCTCGTTTGCCATGTCGAGCATCTTGCGCTTCCTTGACGCGGCCGGCGTGAGCTTCTCTGGGCCGCCCGGGTAGTACATGTTGCGAAGCTTAGACTCGTCAAAGAAGGTCTGGCCTATAACCTCGCCAAGATTTGTCCTTGCTGGAAAGTGGGTGTATTTTGAAACTGTCAGACTCTGCATTTCGCACTTGGCATAACTCTCCTCGATCCAGAGGTGATTGACCATGTGGATGTTCCAGTCCCGGGCGGCCTCGCACTTCTCGCTGTTGTCTCTCGCCGTGATAAGATGGGTGTTGTCCGCCTTCATTGTCTTGGTGTAGGTGGCACCGGCGGCGGTGATCAAGTTCTCGAGGTAAATCCGGGCCTCACCGCCGTAGTTGGAGACGGTGATCTTCTGGTCCTTGAACCCGGGGATCCCATCCCTGGGTACAGGGTAGTGCAACAGACGGCGCATGGGGGATGTCCACTCGTTCTGGGTGATCAGGTGGTACAGCCACGAAAGGTTCCCGACGTTCTTGCCCGCATGGCAGGCGCGAATGTATTGATCTCCATCGCGGTATTGACAGATGAAGAAATCGCAGTCGTCGACGGATTCGGTCAGCTGGCCGCCGCCGTCCTGGATGAGGTCTTGCACAATTTCCCTCAGGCGTGCCGTGATGGACAGGTCCCAGGACAGCATGACTTTCTTGTGATCAAAGACGGTCAGCGTGGGACGCACGCCTGTCATGGAGTCGGCCGGGGTTGGAAGATACTGCGGGCGGGCCGAGGTCGCACCCTCCAGGTGTTGGCTTGCAGGCACTGGCACATCATCCTCGGGGCGCGCACGCAATATCTCGGCGTCTGGCAGAAGGTACGGGCCTTCGTCGATCCTCTTTCCTAGTCGGAAGCAGTCGTCGAACCTGCAGCTATGTCAGCGCGCTACCTCAATGCACAGTCGGGGGTGGGATGCTGTGCCTACCAGTGTGGCAAGACGATCTTGGCCTTGAGCTTCTTCTCGAGGGCTATCTGGCACTTTGGGTGGTCCAAAGACAAGGCGCAGATGTGGGTGACGAGCTTGGTGATGTTTTCCGAGTCCACGCCGCCCATGGCCATGGTGGCGCCGATGATGGACTCCTTGTCGGTTGGCGGGACGTCGGCGACGGAGAGAACGACCTCGCTGAAGAATAGGCGGGGGTCTGGGGAGTAGGGCCGTATCTGGGCCTGCTTGTTCCGGGTGAGGGAGGCGGATACCCACGAGGACTTGACGACGGGAATCATCATGGCCGACGCGTCGCCGTACTGTGGGAAGTCGATGGTGTTGGCGATGATATGGGTGACCTTCTCGAGGGACAGGGACTTGTCGCGTTTCTGCTCGACGACCTGGCCGCCGAAGTTGACGACATTCTTGGAGAGCTGGGCGGAAGAAAGCGCGTCAGCTTCTGGTAGAGGGATATACTACAGGTTGGAGTGGGAGTGGGAGTGGGAGTGGGATAGAATAGAGTAGGGTAGAGTAGAGTAGAGCAAGCAATGCGCGCGCAAGTACCTCGTCAATAAGAGTGTCCTGCAAGTCTCGACTCGGGACAAAGGTAAAAACGCACGAGCTGAACAATTGCCCGCCCGCGTCGTCCTGGTACGCCATGGCTGGGTTTGAGGCCGGGATGGAATGTCGTGGGCTGGTGCTGCTACTGCTGCCGCTGCTGCTGGGTGAGATGGGCGACCAACAGAAGCATCGGCGGTGCTCGACGACCGTGTAGATGCGACGATATAACAAGAGCGAATAGCGACCGACCGACCGACCGACGTGGATCCGCTGTTTCTCGTCCACCTCTGCCGTTGCCTGGGCAGGAGAGCTCGTGACTGGTATGGAAGTGCTATGGATGAGCAGTTCCCAGTCCTACTAGGTAGGCAATCATGCGGGCGGCAAGGGACGAATTGTTTTCACGCCAGCCAAGCCCCAAGTCGCGTCTGGGACGGGACCAATTGGCGCACCACTCAACGCGAACTCGAGGGCGCGGCCACGTGACAGACGAGTTAACGTAGCTGGGTACCCAGGTACTTCATTAGGCAGTTTCCTTGGCGGCCCACAATCCTGTGCTTGATTGCATATATGACTTCTCTCGCCCTTGGAATGGCTTCACCTCCGCCAGGCCCCCAACCCGTTCTCCCCCCGGCAGCACTAGTGGAAGCGTGGCGTGTGAACGTCTCCACTGAATCTGCACCATAGCTTGAACTCGACCTCGGCCGCTTTAGCTGTCCGTCCGTCCAGCCGTCTCGAGCGACCATGGTTCATAACACACCCTAGATTGCCAGGCACCTTCCTGCCTGCCTGCGTGTACTCGTAGTTCACGGAGGCACGATGACGAGGCAATTGCGACCATGCAAGCCGATGGATAAGTCAGCTGCGAGCAGGATCAGGCGTCTGTCTGCCTCTCGTGGGGATCCAGAGTCCACTCTGCGCCGTGTTCAGACATCAACTAGGTCGTGCTCGGATTCCATGGGCAATTGCTCCGTGAACAGTCGAGTTGAGAAATACAGAAACAGTATCTTGTGGCAAAGATGACCAGTTCTTGGATTTAGGGCTGGGCATGGGCAGTTCCAAACTACCCAAGTTACCGGGAGCTATACTCGCCCATGCAAAGGACTATACAGGTCTTGGCTGGCTTGGCGTGGCTCTTCGTCCGCCCTCGCGTTGCAGTCATGAAGCCAACCCGATCCCTCACCTGTGATGGGAAACTCAATTGGGTAAAGTGCCGGTGTAACATGGCGGGCATAAGCAGGGTCTTGTCGATCCTCACACGAATTGCTCCATCACGATGCGCCTTGCCCTGCTTGCACGGCCATTCGACGGGAATAGGTTTCCTCGACTCCAGTTTTTCCTCAACCACGGCCTGGCCCGGCCGCTCACACAACCCCCTCTTCCCGGTCGCCCACTTCACTAAAACCCATTTTCAGGCCCTGGCAACAATTGCGGCCTTCTCAGCAGTCTCTTTTTATTCTCATCCAGTTTTCGAAAGGATCCACTTGAGGGACAAGGGTGTAAGGTCAACAAGCACTTGTACCTCGCCATCTGCCCAAGTACCGGACCCTCTCCAGAACCTGCTTATGCCTGCCTTGTGCATGCATAAATAGACGTGAATTATGATCGTATGCACGTTGCGTGTAGACTGTTATATGCTTGGGGAAGGTAGTGTACTCGATGCTGTCTTCAATCTATATCCCGTCCATCGTGTCCACGAGGTTTGCGTGCAGCGGCCTCTGTATTCCCCCGTCCCTATCAGGGTCTTGGTCTCAATATCAACCTCGAAGCCCCTCATAGAGCTACTCAAACTCTGTTAAGGTCTATCAATTGCTTCTTCGTGTTTCCATTTTACTTCAGGGGCCAACTTATGGTCAATGTATTTTAGAGACATGAAATTGAATATACGTAGCTATGAAATACTTCTTACTCCTTCTTCTTCTTCTTCTTCTTCTTCTCACACACTAAATCCCCCTAACGACCTGAAATACATGAAATCCATAAAAGACACGGAAGACAAAACTAATCAGCAAATAGCTAACAGATACCATTCCCGCAATTCTTGGTAACGTAGTTGAAGGTCAGCTCGCCCTTATTCACGTCGTTGGTCTTGGGGAAGTCAATCGGCACGCTGCCGCAGATGGTGCAGCCGTGTTCGGGGATGTACTTGGCGATCTTGCGGATGTCGCCGCCCGAGAGGCCGTTGGGCGTCTTCTGCAGGAACGCGCAGATCGACGACCGCCCGTAGCACGCGATCTGCTCGCCGTTCTTGTAGATGCGGTCCGAGTTGATGGCCACCGGCTGGTACCCCTCGGCCTCGATGCCCTGGATCCAGTCCGCCAGCACCTTGGCCTCGTGGCCGGTTGCCGCCCCGTTGAAGAACTGGCTGCATATCGCGCTGCCGCGGCAGTTGATCCCCAGCGCCTGAGCAGGGGAGGGCAGGGCCGTCAGGAGGAGGAGTGCGAGCGCACTGGGCGAGAAGGCCGTTGCGAGCATGGTTTGCGAGATGTCGTGACTGCAAAGGATGGTTAGGCAGGAACGACAGCGGGGATATAGGCAATACTTACACTGCAAATTGTGTTACTGCTCTGACTGTGAGAATTGCGGGACTTGGGATATTTTTCTCGTCTGTTTCTGGATGTACTAACTGATGAATGTTGAATTAAGTAGAGTGTGATTTGTTAAATTTATACTCATTTCTGCTGAGAGCCGCAATCATGTGGTGTGGCTATGGTAGATTAGCAAAAAAAAAAAACCTGGGTATGTTGCGTCTTCCCGTCAAACTGCATAGCCCCAAAAGTAGGCGGAACAACAACAGAATATGACCTCAGCAGCATAAATCCTATCAATTGCCAAGACTATATTTGGATTTTAGGCTTCTACAGTTTCGAAACCAATGATCTGGATGGAAATGAGGTCAAAGACTTGGAATGGTGACTAGTGGCGCGGCTGAAAGCGTCTCGCTTCTGAAAAGTGGTGGTGGCTAATAAGAAGCCACCGTCGTATGTCCCCGGCCGAAGGAGCCGTATAACCCGTATGGCCCCTCAAAGGATTGAGTTCGAACCACCCTGCAAGCGTTACATGGTTCTTATCTTAAACGCAACTAGAATTAGTAGCAGGTTATAGGCGAGAGATATCACAGGGGGCCAAAGGAGGATAAGGCTCAACGCCATGGAGCGAGGCTGTACAATCATGAGGAGGGAAAGAATTCACGTCAACTGCTAAAATTAAATATCCGACGAGGCTTCATTCCAAGTCTGATAGACATTATATTTTTAGAAAGACTTTGAAGACCGTAGCTTGACGAGTTACGAATATTTAAATCTCTCAGTTCACCCACGACGACCAGGCAAAAAATATCAGATCAGTACCAGACTTACATCTTCCTATCCACATTATCTATTGCTTCCTATCCAAGTGCCGAATTCCTCGAGATAATTCACTCGAAAATCATCTTTGCAACAATGCATCTCCAACAAGTCACCTACATCTCGGCCATAGTCGCTCTCGGCCTTGTTTCCGTGTCCAATGGGCTCGGTATCAATTGCCGCGGCAGCAGCATGTGTAGCACCGGGGACGTCTTGACGGCGCAAAACCTCAGGAACAGCATCAACGGCCTCCCCGACGACAAGTACTTCAAATCAGGGGAGCACATCGCCTGCGACCCGGCCGGTCTCGCCAACCCGATCCCGTGGGCTCCAAGGATTGGGGGCAGCATCTGCGCCTTCGTCCAAAATAAAGACGGTCTCAATGGGAAGGAGCTGAAGAGACTAGCCCAATTCATCGTAGACCACGGCTGTAAAATGTGCGGCAGTGTGCCGACCGACTTCCCGGATAAGAACGACGTCAAGAACGGCGAGCTTACCTTTAACTACGTCGCCAAACCTAAGTGCAGGGAGGGTCTTTGTTAAAGCTGGCCATTGTCATGAGTGGTCTCGGAAGGGTTTACCAAGTAGGCGTTTGAGAACTTGACAGTTTAAGAGGGTGTTACAATATCTCACGCAGTGTTTACATTGTTTTAAGGCTTTTATAGGTTGTTTTTTATGGAAATATATATACGAATCATGCAGAAGGCGATACAGGTGACTGCCTAAAGCGTGTCTAGTATAGCTAAAAGTAGCAGTAAACTCTTTAAATTCTGCCATCAAGCGCACAGTGCCTCAACTAGCAAGAACCCAGTGAGCCTGTCTCATGGCTGTATTTCGCCATGCAGTCATCTTTTGCTCAATTAGTAGGAAAGTTTGAATACTTTTTTTTTCTGTGAATGTGGAACATCTCGATGAAACATTAAAAAAGAATAACAGCTTGGTATGTGGTGTTTTATCACTATTTGTAGCAGTTGTTGTAGAAGAGTTGGAAATGAAAAGTTTGGTAGATTTCGGGACAATGGAATACTCGTAGGAACGGTATAGTATAACGAGGCGCATCCGGTAGAAGTGAAAGTCAGGCAAGTATGGGGGCCAGTGTTGGGAGAATACTATTAAGGTACGCTTGGGAGCATTCCATCATTCGAGACGACCTGTTTTACACAAGGCAGTGGTCACAAGGCATGGTGCCACATATATGGTATTGAATATGCCATGTAGGCACGAAGAAGGTCTGTTTATGCGTGCATAAGGGGGCGTAAGCAGATCTAAAAATGGGTCCGGTACTTGAACATATGGTGGGGTACATACGATCAGCTTACGTCCCTGTGTAGGTGGACCCTTTCCGAAGACTGAAGAAGAATAAAACAAGGACGCTGGTTGTGCTAGCGGCTGTAACATACAGTACGGGTCTCAGTCATGTCAAGTGTGTTCGCTTTTGGCGCCATAGGCGGGGTGTTATGGGCCTGTGTCGCAACCTAGCATACTTGGGTACGACGCCAGATGCGGGCGACTTTTCCATCTGACCCCTCACTAGTATGTGGACTTCTTCTTCCATGTATCGATGCCAAGTCTTCGTATAGCTGTGCGGATAGAGAGTATACCTAGAACAGAGCAGAAATTGACGCCTGATATTCTTGAGATCTCCCTGCGTACAGAAAGTCAGACAGACCAGTTGCGATTCTCGGATTGGCACGGCCTTACTCCGGGCTCCGCAGCATCGACCCCGGGATTGGAGTGCGGTCGGGAGGAGGGTTCCTAGTTCCCGTACCTACGTCTCCGCTGCGGTGGCTAGCCCGTCCCGGCTTGATGTCAATGCTCACCAGCAGACGTTGTAATAGGTCTACCCAGACGGCTCGCTGCAACCCCTCACTGATCAACTTGTTCATTCATTCTCGGTTCCTCAGGAACTTGAACTCTGTATCAATACCTAGACATTAAAGTTCGACCGGCAGCTCTGGCTCACCCGTTGCTTTACATCTGCATCCATACAATCCAACGCAGCGCGGGTTTCTCCAACTAACCCTCTCTTCCCTTTTGTCACCGCGATGACCGCGGAAGACATAACCACTGCGGCGGAGCCGCCATCTGAAAAGCACGAAATGGCGGATCAATTCGACCAGGCTGGCCGGAAATCAGACGAGATCCAGGCCGTGACGACCATCGAGCCCGCGCTGGAAAAGCGTGTGGTACGTAAGATGGACATGCGCTTGATTCCGCTGGTCACGGCTCTTTGTGCGTTTGCTCCTTCTCCCGCAATGTGAGACGTGAACTGTGCTGACCAGCCGAGACAGATCTTGTGGCCTTTCTTGACCGCTCTAATATAGGCAATGCAGAGACTGCGGGCATGTCTGTAGACTTGGGTTTCGATGATGCCCATTACCAGGTGCGACCGGTGCCCCGAAACTCCGAGATGGGTCGGATACTGACTGCACCTATAGTGGCTATTGACCATATTCTATATCCCCTATAGTACGTATCATGCCAAGACCATCTCCACTGAAGTAGCAGGCACTTACGCACCGTTTAGTCGTATTCGAATGGCTGGCCCTGATGTGGAAACTGGTTCCTCCGTAGGCACCCTCGGCATTATCTAACGATATAGACTAGCGTCTGACTTACTTCATGTAGACACATCTGGGCATTCGCTTGCGTGCTCGTTTGGTGCGTGCTCTATCCCTTCGTTTACACCAAGTCACTAACACGAAACCCAGGGGCTTGGCGTCAACACTGCAGGCCACAGCCATCAACTGGCAGGGCCTGATGGTTTGCCGGTTCTTCCTGGCAGCGGCCGAGGCAGGCTACGGGCCGGGGATTCCCTACCTTCTCAGTTTCTTCTATAAGCGCCACGAGCTCGGCCTGCGATGCGGTATATTCGTCTCGGCGGCGCCGCTGGCCAGCACCTTTGCTGGGGCCTTGGCGTACGGCATCACATCGGGCCATCCCAGCATCGCCAACTGGAGGTTGCTGTTCCTCGTGGAGGGCATCCCCTCCGTCCTGCTGGCCTTTGCCGCCTTCTTCTTCATGCCGGATTCCCCGGACACGGCCCGGTTCCTCGACGAGAAGGAGAAGCAGGTGGCCCGCGTCCGTGCGATCCAGCAGACGGGCAGCGAGGGCTCAGCGCGGGTTGGGCATGTCAACTTCAAGGAGGTCTTCGCCGCCCTCGCCGACGTCAAGACCTGGATCACCCCGCTGATGTATTTCTCCTGCAACGTATCCTATAGCAGTCTGCCCGTCTTCCTGCCAACGATCCTCCAGAGCATGGGGTTCACCGCCATCAACGCGCAGGGCCTGAGCGCACCCCCGTACTTCCTCGCGTTCCTGATTTGCATCTTGACGACCTGGCTGGCCGACAAGACGCGGCAGCGCGGGTTCATGATTGCCGGGCTGTCCGTGATGGGCGGAATCGGCTATATCCTGCTGGCGACGGTCAAGAGTGTCGGCGTGCGCTACTTCGGCGTGTTCCTGGCCGCGGCCGGCGTGTTCCCGGCCACGGCGAACGTTTTGCCCTGGGCCATCAACAATCAGGGCAGTGACTCGAAGCGAGGGTCCGGCATCGCGCTGCTCAACATCATCGGCCAGTGCGGGCCGCTGCTGGGCACCCGCATGTTCCCGGCCGCGGACAAGCCGTATTATGTCACGGGCATGTCGGTCTGCGCTGCCTTCATGTTCTTCAACGCGCTCCTGGCCCTGGGGCTGCGCTGCCTGCTGGCGTGGGAGAACAGGAAGTTCGAGAAGAAGGATGCGGCTGAGAGAGCGGAAGGATTTGACCCGCGCAAGGGGGCCATTGGCAACGAAAACGAAGGGTACGGATTCAGGAACATCCTTTAGGAGCGTTGCAGCTGAGCGAGCCTGCCGACGTGAGATTCGGTGCGTAGCGGCAATGTCTCTCTGCGTCTAAGGATGTTTCAGGTCGTATATCCTTTGAGTCGTCCGATCTCTCGTCCACACAGTCAAAAGCGAGCATACTGAGCGAAACAAGCTAGACTGCTTTTGGTAGTGATAGAAGAAGAAAAAGGCCTACCTTCGGCTTGAGTGTCAAAGTTATGGCGCGTCCAAAGTGTCCTAGTGAGCCATGCAGCAGTCTGCATCATGTTGACTGCTGATTGACCTGAAAATGACCACCAAATCAAAGCTCAGACGGCCTTGATTGGATTGTACCGATGTTTTTAAAGCTG
Organism: Neoarthrinium moseri; assembly: GCF_022829205.1. Classification (NCBI taxonomy): domain Eukaryota; kingdom Fungi; phylum Ascomycota; class Sordariomycetes; order Amphisphaeriales; family Apiosporaceae; genus Neoarthrinium; species Neoarthrinium moseri. The sequence continues at coordinate 124,307 of NW_026055172.1, read as the reverse complement.
CCCTGAAATCCGCCCTGGAATCCCTAAGCCTGAAACTGAAACAAGATACCGCTAGGACCGTCAACCGCTCACGGTCAGAACATCTTCCGAGATATCGTTTTGCTCAGTTGTGCAATGGCTAGGGTGTCGGCTAATTCAATTAGCCGGCTTCGTAGATCATTCAGAGGGACGAAATCGCATTCCTGTCCAATGACTTGAGACCTATACACCCCACGCATGCGACCTGTTGAATCAAGCTTTGATAGACTTGGTAGTTCATGTTGTTTAGTATTGTAGGTGCCGTTATGTAGATAACTTACCTCGGGTTCGGTATAGAGAAATGGATAGGTTCACACGGGAACTCAGGAACCCAAGGGCAATCACCGAGCATATCGCCCCTTCAATGGCCATGTTGGTAGCGCCATCTTTCCTAGACCATGGAAACGGCAACAGAGCAAGATTAATGGAGGATGAACGCAGTGTCTTGAGTGCCTGATCCATGCTGACGACGTTACGGCGCCAAGGAATTGCTCTCCTCGAGTTGTGGGTTCTTGCGGCGATTCATCCAATGTACTAGATCCGCCTGATGCTTCCTGGTAAGGTTGCGACTGGATAGGTTCATATATGATGGGAACTGTTGGTAGTTTGTGAGGTCTCACCCTTCCAAGGCAAGACCGGCGTCTTCGTGTCGCTGATTCTGCCGCAAATGTTTTCTTCGTCCAGTGTGATCTAGGTGTCGATCTCGAATGAAATGTTATCAAATCAATAGGAAGAAATTTCCGCCGCGCCGCCTCAGAAACGGTTCAATCGTGATTCAATTCAAATACGGTGGTCTCAGGTAATGTGCGGCCTTGTGTGATTGGCTACCAAATATCGAAGTCGCGATTGGAAGTGTTCTACCAGAGAAGTTGCAGTAAACAGGCCGAGTTGAAGAATGATGTGAGCATTAACTGTGCCATCCCATCGCATGCATAAACGACAAGGACAGGCCAATGAGCAGGTCGTTGACCCTGCACAGCCTCATAAATAACAAACCGACTTTCGCGTAAGCGCAGTCAGATACTTGCAGACTGTAATACGGGTGAACCTCGTGTTCTACGAGTATATGTCTACAAAAACGGGAAGAAGGGACGTGCCGTTCTGACATCATCCGAATCGTAGGGCGGTCAGAACACAGAAACGAGCCCTCGTGTTTGCGGAGCTTGAAAGAGTGTTGCGTAAAACTGAGGCCATCGTGACCGACAGATCGGCGGACGTTCTTTTAGCACTTTAAGTTAGCGGATGAGGTTAATTTTAGAGTAGTGGATCGTGACTCTGGGAGATGAACCGACGCGTAATGGCAGCAGTTGTCAGGCGTGCGCATCAACAGGCACGAGAGGGCTCCGTGCAACCCAAATAGTTTGTTCAGACGTCCTCTCAGGACATTGGGAGGGTCCGTTTAGTCATTAGCGACGAGGGACGTTTGCCAGGGTCTTTTTACGGGTAGTCGTTGACCAAGAACCCGGAGACGGCTGATGCAGTCTCAATCGACGATGCTCAACTCGGATGCATGCATAAAGCAACAAAGTATAGCACGATCAGCCCCAGAACTGGAATGCAGGAGCGAATGTTCTAAAGCCACTCGTGAAGGACTGGGCTGGTCAGCCGGCACGGGAGTCCAATCAGCTGGCTCTGTGGAGGGCCAATGGGCGGGCGACGGGCTGGACGAGGGGGACAGAAATAGCACTGCCACGCTAAAATTGGCAAATACGAATTCTTGGTAAATGGCCAGTCTCTCGGTGGTTAGGCCTGCCGCTCGTCCCCCAACCTAAGACACCTGGACGTCCCGACAGGCAGTCGGCAGACCGAGGGGGGCAAATGACTCAACGAGCAGGCGGGCGCAGTCGAACAACAACGTTTCATGGCATTGCGCTGCAAAGTGCTCTCTGGAGGGAGGCGTCTCGCCTGGCCGAGCATGGTGCCGGCCCTGGCCGCTTGACTGGTCGCCAGCGTGCTGCTTTTGGCAACTCGGCCAAGGCTGGGGGGCGCTGCTCCAAAGGTTGTGGCCAGTCGAGTCAGGCGATTTGTAGACAGTTTCGCTGGGCTCTGTTTCAACCCCTGTCGGCCAGGCTAGCAATGGCGCACGGCTCACGGCAGCGAGCTGCAGCGGGACAATTGCACAATCTGGTGCATGCCAGATCGAAGCTGTGGAAGCTTGGCAGTGCTCTCTGCGACATCTGTTTGGTCTGTCGAGTGCGCGACTAACGTTTGGAACTAACTACGACAGCGAGCGGGAGGTCGAGGGTACCATGCTGCGTACTCCGTACTCCGTGAAAGAAATCGGTGGGGGTAGCTGGGCCAGGTCCACCGAGTCGCAAATGCCAAATGCTTGTTCTCGCCGACCAGAGCACTTGATGGTGCCTGCGTGGGTAGGTAATGAACAGCAGGTGACTGACAGGTGGGTGTAGTGCTGGGTCACTGGTAAGTTAGTGGTAGGGCAGCACAAGCCTGTCCTGCCTGTCTATCCCCGACGTGGAGGGAGAGTAGCACCGGGTCATACGCCTGATCTGATATATGTGGGCTAATGATCGAAGGCCTTTGACGAGATGAACTCGCTCAAGTGGCCTCCAGCTTGTTTGGAACCCCTATTCGGCACGTCAGAGGGCGCCGTTGATTGGCGGAGGAGCGCATAGATGGAGACTGCGGTCCTAGGCTACCCAGGCTACCCAGGCGACGGAAGAGGCAAACCAGGGGTCCTTTTCCTGTCCCGCCGTTTGCTAGCCTGGCCCAATCCGGTGTGCGTGACGGATCATAATTCTCTCGGTCGCTCTCTGGCCTCCCTCCCTCGGCGCCTGTCGTGAACCGCGGTGTAACTTGCCGAGCAGCCAAAGGGTCCGCAATGGACAGCGAACGAGCACCGCATGAAATGGGCTGCAGAAGTTGCAGATGGTAGATGGCAGATGGCACATGCAGGCGCCAGCCATCCTCATCAATGTGCAAGCCCAGTTTCTCTCCCTTTCTACTGTGTAAAACTTGCGTTCGGCATGGCATTCCCGGGTCTGGCAGGCCGGCTCCCAAGTGGAAGCCGTCTGGAATTCCCGGCACAGGTCGATCGATGACTTCACACGACCAGCCGCTGGGCCGCTGGCGAAACCCGCGCAAGTGCGATACAACGTCGCTTCTCGGGCAAAGCGCGACCAAGTCTGGCACTTTTAGGATCTGTCGTAAGGATCCGGTGCGACAGGGGGTCATCACGAGCTGTTATGTCAGGCACAGACGGCGGGCCCCAGGCATGCCCAGGGCACCCCCCTGGTCGCCGGCGCAGGCTGAAATAAGCAGTGCCACACCCCTAGAGCGCTTCTGGCAAGGTCGGACGCGCCGTCGAGGAGATTGTTCAATGGACCCTACCCACAGGGCGACATGTAGTACCAGACAACCCAGCGTTGCCAGCGTCCAGCAGTCGGCCCTCATGGAGCCGTATGGGATCCGAGGGTGAATTAAAACCGCCGCCGTGCCCCCAGAAACCTGGAGACGCCTCCGACTTGCTCCCTCAACACATTCGTTCATCACCATCCAACAGGCGCGTGCTTCAGCTCCCTGTTTTTCTTTTTCTGCCCCTTAGTGTCTCTCGTTAACACACTATTCTGCGTCTCCCACGTACAAAACACGCGGTCCTTGCCAACTGTCCATACAACCGCCTTCTCGCGCCTTCTTCGCGTATTACTATTATAAATTATCTCTTAATCTTCCCAACCCGTCTCCTCTACCACTTGACCGTCCAGATCCTCCACAACAGCCAACATGTACTCCAAGATCCTCTCCTCGGCCGCCGTGGCCCTGGCCGCCTCCCAGCTGGTCTCTGCCCAGACCTTCACCAAGTGCAACCCCATGGAGAAGAGTAAGCCTCCCGTCTCGTCAGCGAGTTCCGCGCCGCTAACATTCGCCTCCAGAGTGCCCTGATGACCCGGCTCTGGGTACCAGCATCTCCATTGACTTCACCAAGGGCAACAACGACTTCTTCGAGGAGCTCGATGGCACCGACCTCACCTACGACAACAGCCTCGGCGCCGTCTACACCATCGAGAAGGAGTCCAACGCCCCTACCGTCCAGAGCACCAAGTACATCTTCTTCGGCAAGGTCGACGTGACTCTGCGCGCCTCCGTCGGACAGGGTGTCGTCACCAGCTTCGTCCTCCAGTCGGATGACCTCGACGAGATCGACTGGGAGTGGCTCGGCGGTGACGTTACCCAGGTCCAGACCAACTACTTCGGCAAGGGTGACACGACCACCTACGACCGTGGTGCCTACCACAACGTCAACAACCCCCAGGACGAGTTCCACACCTACACCATCGACTGGACCCAGGAGTACGTCAAGTGGTACATCGATGGCAGCCTGGTCCGCACTCTGAACTACGCCGACGCCAAGGAGGGTACTCGCTTCCCCCAGACCCCCATGCAGATCAAGCTCGGTACCTGGGTCGCTGGTGGCAAGGACTCCCCCAAGGGCACCGTCGAGTGGGCTGGTGGCTACACCGACTTCAGCAAGGGTCCCTTCCACGCCTACTACAAGTCCATCACCATTGAGGACTACGCCAACGGTGTCCAGGGTGCCAAGTCCTACAGCTGGAACGAGGGCTCCGACGGTTCCTACGGCAGCATCAAGGTCATCACTGACGAGAAGGAGGTCACCACCTCTACCTCCTCCAGCTCTGACTCCAAGGCCACTGTCGTCTCTACCCTGAGCGACGGCTCCAAGACCACCCTGACCACTGCCAGCATCACCAGCGCCAAGGGTCTTACCCAGGCCACCAACGGTGCTGATGTCAACACCACCATCACCAGCCAGACTGCCTCCGAGACTATTGCTACTACCCTTCAGACCGGCAGCAGAACCACCAGCACCTCCAGCTCTTCTACCAGCGCCCCCGCCGGTAGCGGTGCTTTCAAGCAGGGTTTCAACTTCGCCCTGCTCGGTGCCTCTGCTTTCCTCGGCTTCCTCCTTCTGTAAGCCTGGTTTTGAAGTAGCATGAAACCATGTTTCACGGTGATCATGGGCCCAGGATTGAGACCAACGAACCGGAATTTTTTGCTTCTCGACGATCCTTAGCCTATTCAGCCAGCCTGAGTGCCTTTTACCCGGTGGATACAACTTTGCTACGGGCAGATCGGCGGGTCGGCTTTGAACAATACACTTGATTATAATTACGGTTCAACGGGTTACCTGGTGGTGATGTTAAGATACGTGTGACCAAGATGTTATCTGATGACTACATGCAGAGGAACGGAATGCATTCAATTGCGAAGAAAGGGCGTCATTTGGGCCTAATGGGCACGGGAGAGAATAAAGATGTTATAGTGGGTGAGGGAGCTTCATTGTCCTACAAGAGATACCATAGAGAATTATATTTCCAATATTGTTATCTTGTTGCTACATTTTGCTCTTCGACCTTTCATTACGCCATGTATCATTCGTCGCGATTCAGCAGCATCCGCGCGCGTCGTAGCGATCTTCCCCATGTCGCAACCGTTGCGCTTCTGACTAGATATTTCATCATATTCTGTAATAACCTTGTACATACGTCTAGGTACTAAGTATCACGCTACCAGCATGGCGCTTACCGGCTGTTTGAAAGCTCTCGTAAGGCATGCGGAGGACGGCTTGCTAATTGTTATACTAATGCTTTTTTTGGCCGACCGGTAGATTCGAGCCAAATGGTAAAGGACCAAGGCAGGATTTCCGCTTCATGCGCTCATTTCAGAGAGTTTGCTGTGCCGCCGGCGTGCCTGAGAACTCCACGATCCCGGGCGCTCTCGCTCTCTTGGCCCTCACCCTGCTCACTTGACCATTTTGCCCAGACAATGAAATAACACCGCGCGTTGTTGGTCTTGCCCAAAAAGTGCCCCCTGGCAATCTTGTGTCGCCGAGGCAGACATGGGAAATACCCAGAAACACCATTGCTTTCTAGCGGGGCTTGGCCCCCCTGATCGAAATGCCTCCCAATCTCCGCCCTATTGGCGCCGTGTATATCCCCTGCGTGCCGAAACTATCGCAAAAGTCCGAGGATTTGAGTTTCCATGGGACATGGGGCGACCCGTCTTTCCCGTGATTGCCCATCCACGCCCATCCACGCCCACTGACGTTTGAGTTTATGATGATTGACAGCGCTTGGGGGTTTGGTTCCGGGCTGGCGGCTCCTCCCCCCCCAAAAAGGATGGGACGATCTGGGTTTGGCGCACGCCCAAAAACGATCGATCGCCGGCCGGCCTGTAATTTGGTAGAGCCGCAAAGCCAAGCGCCGCGAGTGATGAGCGTTGTGAATTGCCCAAGTAGGCAATCATGGCTTTTTTTGGAGCCTCCTGAGAGTCCACTGCGGACTCCGAGAAAGTTGTGGGTTTGCGCAGACGATAGTTCCGTCCGACCAAGTGGGTAGTGTGATGGGTACCATAGTACGCTTGACTGCTTAGTTGCTTAATTTCTGCGGATGGCAACTTGGACGTCGGGCAGATAACGGACGGGTTCGGTCCGAACAGCGGGGGTATACTATGTAGAGTAGTAGTCAACGTTGAAAGTGGCGTATCAGAGATAATTTTCGCGCGGTGATCTGACGTCAGTCGTCCGTGTTAGTTAGACAATACTATACTGAAGTGGCTTGAGGTTGCTTCTGGCAACGACAACTGTAAGGTTTGGGCGGCCCTAAGGCACCCTTCTGAATAACCCTGAGCCACCAGGACTACTTTACTTCGCCATGAAATGGCATGACACGAATCTAACTACAGTTATCGAAAATAGTAACAATTGGCTGCACGTGCTGGCATATACTGTAGTGGTCACTATCTGGGGTCGGTGAAGTTTTACACTCAGAACATTATGGAGCTATGCGAGACATTCGGCTAACAGATGATGGTCGAGATGTCAGTCAATTCGGATCAAGTCGTCGTCTAAGCAGATGAGGCATTAGCGGCTTCTTTGCCTGCTCCAGCGAGAACACATCAAAATGATTATTCCGTCTTTCTCTTTGTTTAAATAAGTTGAGGCAATCCTTGTTTATAAGTTTCTCCTGGCAGTCAGTGCCAAGTTTGGATTGAGCTTCTTCTGAGGCAGATGAAATGTCATGGGCAAGAAAGAAATCCAGGCACACAAAGGCCAATGCACTGGATAAGTGGCAGGCGCCCGTCGCCGCTGCTTTCGTGGCTTGAGACAAGTCACTGAAGCGAGGAATCTGTTTGCCGAACATGGCTTTCTCAATCCGCCCTGGCCAGACCCAAGTCGTCGGCGGGCAGCCCCGATCCGCAAGTAACTTGTCTTCTGCTTCAAGATCGACATGGGACGCATGCAGAATTCTAGATACCAAGACTATGGGAAAGGGGCTGTTTACAGCCACAGACATACCTCGTGGTGGATACATCGTTACGGAGAGTCCTCTGATCTCCATAGCCACCCCTCAGAAACAGTCAAGGCTCAAGAATCAGCCAGTCAGGATATTCTTGAATTTCCTGTATGGTCCGGACCTGTCCAAGGAGAAATTCAATCAATTCATGAAGCTGTGCTGCAGTCAAGCGAGCCTGCAGCGGCTTCTACAGGACAAGGAGACTCAGGAGCGAGTGCGCATCTGGTGTAGAATGAACAGAAGGGGCATCAACCTCGCGAATGCGATGAGAGAAGCCAACAGAGCTCTAAGCATATGGATTACAAATAGGGCAATAACGTATACGTCCGACGCTGGGGAGCCAAGTGGCACTGCGGTTTATAATGCACTAAGCCGCATCAACCACTCATGCATTCCAAATGCACAATGGTCGTATATAAGCCATCAGCCCGGCCAGCAGCGAATAGCAGTCCGGGCTCTCCGGGAGATCACAAAGGGAGAGCAGGTGCTGATTAGCTATTTTGAGGTAGGGGACCTCTCAACAGACGAGAAGCAGTCCATATCTAGAGAGACTTGGGGGTTCACTTGCCGTTGCGAGGCGTGCACGGAAATGGAAGACTTGGTGAAGCTGTACACGGAAGACTAGCCTTATTGAAGTAGCTCTCAATTAATCCCTCAAGGTCTCGCATCCGAGTCGGTTCACTAATATCGATAATATCGCATGAAAATGTGCTCCGGCCGACTAGAAAAGCGTATCATTGTAAATAAAACCTCCAAGGAAAACGTTGTTCTGGTCACGCTTCAGTCGAGGATTTGAGACATTGACAAGTGAATTTCGTTTTCAGTGATCCGGACTCGGCAATTCTGATATGGCACAAAGCACACACAAAAACAACATCCGGTTGCGTAAAGATAGATCGCATTGTCCGGTCCTATATCCTATGCCGTACCGCCGTAATATTTTACGGATAGCTGTAGGTGGTCATTTTCCCTATTTGTCACACTTAGCTTCATTTAAACAAGATTGAGGCCCCAAGCCAAGATGTCGAGACCATGGACGCCGACGCCGCCAGCCAAGACACCCGCGAGGCTTGACCTCGTAACCCTGCCCATTGAAGATGGCCATGATTTGCCTACAGATGAGCAGCCAGAGGATGTGGACATGGTGGCAGAACTTGATCCCGGAAGCTATGAATTCCTAAACCATCGGGCGTTCGTAGCTAGTGATCATATTCGAAGGGCATTGCCATGGGTTCCTCAAAATGCCTGTTACCGAAACGCGGCGCTGTCTGCTATATTCAACACCGCGCCCTTTGTCAACTTCTTAAACCTGATTGCCGCCTTGAACGACCCGCAGAACGACATCACCGGGGTCTCAGCGCGCGGCAGCAACGTCATGTTCCAAGACTTGTGGAGGCTTCATCACGTATTTCGTGACTTGAGCCCGAGGTCTGACCCAGAGGTCCGTAATAGCCTTACGGGACCGATTATGAACCTTTGGCGCCAGCTCTGGAACCAGCGGCCAAGAGCACAGCCAGGCGGCGTGGGAACCTGGCAACAACGTATTGCAGCTCATGATGAAACCGCCATCTCTGATCCTGGAGAGTTTCTCTCATATTTACTAGACAGACTGTGTTTTGGGGAACTAGAGGAGGGCCAACTGACCCTTGGCGATGGCACGTACGTCTTCAAAGGCCTTTGGCAATGACGTTCTTGACACCTCATTGCACGCATGTTGATAGCTGACAATTGTTTTCAGGTTGCTAGAGTTAATTTTCAGGAGGCTCTTCCAGATTAAGTTGGTGGAAAGAACTGCTTTCACATGTTGCAACGTAAGAAAGCGTCGGTCACCGGCTATAGCCCTGCAGAATTGGTTTCTACAAGCGCCTTTTTTCAACGACGCTGGGTTACTCCGTCCTGATTTGGTTGACGTACTTTCAGTTTCGGTATTCAGTTCTGATAGCCTGATACTCGAAACGTGTCCTGACTGCAAGACGGAGGCTCGACACCCGCGATTTGCCAAGATGCGTTGGCTGCCAGAGGTCCTTATAATCAATTGCGAGTACCATGCTGGCCCCGATGGTCACCGCGAAATAGAGAACCAGACGACCTGCGACTATCCGGACTTCCTGGACTTCACTGCGGTTATAGATAATCCCAAGGAGGCTGCACCGCCAGTTGCTGATGGCCATGCTGACAACATCTATCGACTTGAATCGGTAATCACGGTGGGAAAGGGAGCACGTGCCGCCGTTGGACATTATATCGCTTACCTACGTCTGGAAACGGGCATGTGGGCTGAAGTCAACGACATTAGGCAGAGGCACCCGCGGATATGTCCAGAATTCACCAGCCAACAGCTGCGCGACCACCCTGAGACCCAGCATTACCGGCCTCGAAACCTAGTCTATGTGCGAAACCGGGAGTACACGAAGGCAGATATGGCCAAACTCAATGTCGGCACGCCGAAAAGCCCCCCTCCAACACCACCGAGACAAAAGCGCGAGACTTCCGAGGAAAGAGTACAAAGGGAGGCGCTAGAAGAGCAACAAAAGACCAAGGACATCGCCGAGCGGAAGAAGAAACAGGACCTTCTGGCCCGAAAGCAGAAGGAGAATGCAGAACTGAGAAAGAAGCAGGAAGAGGCGAAGAAACTGGCGGATGCACAGGACAGGGCAGATAGGCAGGCCAAGCAAGCCATTCTGATTGAACAGCAGGATGCAGCAATGAGAAAGAGGCAGCAAGAGGCAAAGAAACTGGCTGATGCACAGGCCAGGGCAGATAGGCAGGCCAAGCAAGCCCTTCTGATCGAACAGCAGAAGCAGGATGCAGCACTGAGAAAGAGACAAGATGCAGAACTGAGAAAGAGACAAGATGCAGAACTGAAAAAGAGACAGGATGCAGAACTGAGAAAGAGGCAGGATGCAGAACTGAGAAAGAGGCAGCAAGAGGCAAGGAAATTGGCAGATGCACAGGCCAGGGCAGATAGGCAGGCTAGACAGGCCCTTTTGGTCGAACAGCAGAGACAGCAAGCAGAGCTGGAGAGGAAGCAGGAGGCAAGAGCACATACAATCGCAAGAGACAAAGAGGCTCTCAGACAAGAGAGGAGACGGAGGGCTCGAGAAATGCTTAAAAAGGCGAAGGAGGCCAGGAAAGGCGATCAAGATGATGTGGCGAGCCACGGTGCCACACGCGGTCCATTCAGACCCAGAGTACAAGAGGCGCCCGTCCGCACACCTTTTGTTTATCCCCCAAGAGGCCGGAATCTCGCTTCCTTCATCCTCGGACCTAACGCACCCAAGGATCCTGCCAAAGGCGGCAAGTTCCCGCTGGTGTCACTCATCTTGACAGACCCCAAGGACCCGCGGATCGAGAAGGCAAAGACCTGGACCTTGTCCAAGTTCAAGCAGGTTTTCAGGTACGAGGGGCTGAGAAGCGCCTCATCCAGTGGGAAGAACACCCAGCCGTGGCTCCAGAGGTGGCTCTTGCACTTCAAGTACCCAAGGAACTACGACATCTACCTTCGTGAACACCTCGCGGAGATCGCGGAACACGAGGGCTTGGAGGCCCGGCGAGGAGGGCCCCTGAGGCGCGGCGCGGATAAGAGGCAACTGGTGTCGGCGTTCAAGGCCTGGGATCAGACCATGCTGATGCAGGCCGCCAAGAACATCGAGAAGGTGAGGGCGGCGATGGCACCGACGAAAGTCTCAGCAGGCATCTCAACTGCTGGTAAAACGACTCGTGACGGGAGGAAGAGGAATCGGGATGAGGACGTTGGCAACGCCGACGCGACAGTGCCTGACCCCAAGAGGCCAAAGAAAGTTCCTGACAGTACAACGGCAACAGCCCGACCGCGAACCAGGAAATACCCACAACGCCTGTTGAACTACTCCGAGCTGTTCCCCGATCCTGCAGCGTATCTCGCAGCATCCGAGGAGCAGAGAATCGTCATGGAGACAGCTAGGCGCAAGAAGATGTTGGATGACATCTGGGCAAACTACCGCGGACCCGCCGTAAGGGGCGTTCCCATGGCCAGGGCCTCGGGGACAAGAGGGCCAACAAGATTACGAGCGCCGGCGGCAACAACAACTGGAGCGCCGGCAACGCCGGGTGCAACACCTGCGCCGGCAGCAAACTCAGCACCGTCATTATCATCATCAGCAACGCCAGCATTTCCACCAACAGGAGCTCCATCATACCTACCAACAGCATCGCCATCAACACCAGGAGGAGCATCGCCTGCGCCTGCGCCCGAGGCCGAGCACTCGGCGGAGTTGGACTCAGCAGCCTACGAGGATGACGAGGATGACGAGGATGATAAGGATGATGAAGTTGGTGAGGATGATGAGGATGATGAAGATGATGGGGATGGGAGCGTGGAAGGTTCCGCGACGAACTAGAAGGAGACGAGCGCACCTAGGAAATAGGGAGGCGAAGTGAGGCGCGAGGGACAGGTGGGTAGTAGAAAGCTTTGTTTCCAGTCTTACACGGCAAGATTTCTTCTCTTCAGGATAGACACTGACACGAAGCAGGCGAGACAGCACATGCAGGATTTTGAGAAGCTTGGCGAGGATTTCTGACGCTCACTTGGATTTGCATTTGGCACCGTAATTGAGAGGAATTGTCTGGGCACACGATGGGACAGGATCTCCTTAATTTCCCACCTTTCGTCGTCATAGTTTTGCAGCGGAGAAATTCTTGCTATTGGTTTAGAGCAATTGATTTTCAATAATACGTACTGTCCGATGTAGCCACTGGGATGATGTAAGGTCGTGATGGTTGAGCTCCGCTAAAAGAAAAAGGGGCTCAGGGGCTAAGGATCCCGCACACTTGACCGCCATGCTACTATCACAGCAAACGATGGGCATGACAGACTGAACAAATAGCGGAAAACTTCAACCATGTTGGTGAATCCCAACCATCAACCCAGAATGACAGTATCAGGAGAGTAATGAGCGGCGTTACATGCAGCAGCGCAACGTCCACAAAGTGTTCCACAAGCAACTTTATTCTATATAGAAGTTTCTCTTATTATGTACACTTGGTAAAAGTGGGTATACACATGATGGTGATCTCGCCTCGACTCGTCCAAAGAGTTGCAAGTGCGACCTGATAACTTCAAACCTCCGGCATTTTCCCATTCTAAGTGAAAGCTCAGTTGTGTAGAAGGAACTCTCCAGATACCACTCCAGATCAGTGCCTGGCGATTGTCTGCCCAGTAACTCATTTATAGTCTTTCTTTCATCCGTGACCAGAGTGCACGTTCTGTCTTGGACCAAAAGCCCGCGCCATACCGGCCCAACACACCGTTTCCAGCCTGTCACACAGCTGTTGGTCGCGCATGGCTTTCGCAACCCGGCAAGCCTGTCTCCTCACACTCATTCGATCCCACGACCATACCGGTTGAGGTGCTTACGGGATCTTCTTGTTGAACGAGATGATCCACACAGCTGCAAAAGCGGCCGTAAAACCCATGGAGGATATCGAGAAGATCTTGGAAGTGCTCGCGGCCTCACTGTTGAGGATAAGCTGAGTGACGACAAAAAGATAGGCGGGAGCCCGCATCAAGCTGTAAACAGTCGCGCGGACACCCTCCTCGATCAAGCGAGCCTTCAAGGTCGAGATGCAGGGGTAGTACAGCCCAATCAACAGGCCAAACAGGCAGGACAGCCAGAAGGTGCCGCGTTCGGTCTTGGGCCTCGAAAGCTTGAAGAAGACGAAGTTGGATAGAACCAGAATGCCAGTCAGAAGTCGAGAGAACCTCAACTTCCTCCTAACCATGACTATGTTGAAGCTCAGGGATCCAACGAGGGCCGAAGCCATGATGCAAGCGAACACGTATGTAAGCGGAAGCTCCCTACTAGACTTGTGTACGGACTTCAGGACAGGGGCGGCAGAGAAGGCGAACAGCAGGGCGGAGCCTTCGAAGACAGTGATCGCGAGCGTCAGGGCCCACATGTAGGGGCGCTTGAAGACCTTAATAACACTAGGAGTGTTCTTAATCATCTCCCGGTCGTCGGTCGCTGAAGCACCGTAGACTTCTTTCTGTGACGATGTTAGCGATGGCTTTGAATTAGCAGAAGGTCTACACCTACGAATTTTGACCACAACGCTTGCATGGCTTGCCACATAACAAGCCAGCTGACGATAAAGGGGGCCTTGTTGGATCCCGTGGCCCAGACGAGGCGATCTCCGATGACAGAGCATGCCACGGCAGCGAAGGCGTTGATTACAGCCAATGTCCCGAAGGTTCGGTACAAATCGCAGCCCTGGTGGATCAGCTTCCGGGCAAAGAAGTCGAACACAATCCAGCTGTCCATGACACTGAACACGATGGCGGTGGCGAAGCCTCCAAGCACCCGACCGGCATAGAGCGCTGGAAGCTCGGGGATCATAGCAAGGCAGACCGAGGCTCCATAGCAGCCCGAGAATAGCACGTTGGTCGACTTGCGGCCATACTTGTCAGCGAGAGCACCAACGAACAAGGAGGAAAGTCCACTGGTGACCAGGCTCGTCAGGGTCAGGTAGTTAATCTGCCGGGAAGTGAGGTCGTAGTCTTGGCGGTACAGGTTGTTGAGGAATATCTCCTTTAGGGGCCGTGTCAGCTCTGGCGACGGCAGAGGGAGCGGAGGACGAGAGGACTTACATTGAACCAAGCCGAGATGGCAATGAAGAAGTAGACCTTGTAGATAGTGCCCTGTGGATGTCTGACGGCCTGGGGCGGAAGCTTGACGGTGGGATCCTTCTTGAGCACTCTCTCCTCCTGGGTGTTCAGCATGGACCGACGTGTGGGCTGGCTCACAAGCAGCACCCAGTTGAGAGCAGCGAGTCCCAGCAGGTTGTTCCGGTACGATACATCCATGGCGGCGGCGGGTGGAGGATGTGTTCCTGGGATTATAGGAGCGAGGTCGAAGAAAGTTCAGGATGGCGCAATTCCACGAGGCGGCTGCCGTGCCATGTCTATTAAATGGGCTCCTGGGCCAGCCGCTTCACATAGAGCGTCTCACATGGCGGAAAGGGATCTGTAGGACCACCTGTCGTTTCTGGCACAATTACCCGGGTCTGGTTGCGGTCGAGCACCACATGCTGCGACGACACATGTTGGAGATGGAGGGTAGGGGGCCGCAACATGCAGATTGATTGGGGACGTCGTCAGCCTCTCACCAGCGCGAACAAGGAGGCACGCTGGACGAGGGGCGATGGAATGGCCACGAGCATTGGGGATAACAAAGTGCCATTCTTGGCATTATAAGATAAGTCCAAAGTCGTCTCAATAGGGAAAGCCCTGAACAGTTCGTCGACTGCCGGAGACCTGCGACGTCGAAGAGACCTTACAGATTGGGGAGGTGGGGCCGGGGGCAGTCGCTAGCAGATCGGCAGCTCGGAGCTCGGGCTGGCACCGGGCTAATTGGAGCACATTTAGGCTTCTAGAAAGCCTCAGGGAGCAGCCCATCAGGGAGACCTTGGCTCAAAGGGCAGCTGGGCAGGCAGGCAGGCAGGCAGGGCGCTCCTGAGGTGTGCGTGTATGTTACCGTATAGGCCGTCGAGCCGGCAGTCGGTGCGGCTAGGCGGTTGGGCGGTTTGCCGTCTTGGTCCAATCTACAACCTGTACCTGACTTGGCGCTTGGTGCACTTGCATGCTGGCCAGAAGATAGGAGGGATAAGGGATGCGCAATTGAGATAGCTGGGGTGGCCATGACATGTGCACCTACAAAACCACGTAACTCACCCAAGAATCGAGAGACAGGGTGTGAGAGGGAGATAGAGTGCTGCTACTTTTGGCCGCCGACTGTTGATAACCGCTAGGAGGAGCGACCGTACGACGAGTAACGAACCTTGAGTTAAGACGCCAATGCCACTGCCAATTGCAGTGGGGAGTCTTTTGTGCTGGAACGCAAAGCTCTTTCCTGTACAAGAGTCTTGTCGACTTGGATCTTTCATGTCGTGCCCGTGCCTCAGCCGGTTCATCCAGCTGTTGGTACTGTAACTTTTCCCGTCTTGTCCCGGGCGGGATGAGACTCAATCAATTCAAGAGCCATGGGAGCTCCTTTACGACGACCTCCAGCGAGTTGCTGCGTGCCGTACCCCGGACTCTCGCCCACCCCTGGCCACGTGCCTGTGTGTTTCCGAAAAGGTGGGTTTCAGTTTCTGGGAAGGACGACCAATGAGGGCCCAGATGTTGCCGATTCACCGCCCTTCTGAAGCATGTACCTCCGTACCACTCTACAGCGAGATGAGCAACACCCTTTTTGACTGGCGGCCAGCATTATTATTAGACACGACCGACGAGGAGGATGCGAGCGACGATAATGGGACGGAAGCCGATGATGAGGCGGCGCTCTCGCTTGGGGCTGACGGCGATCTGATAGAAAGAAAGCGCATCTTTTCTGTAGCCAGCAGCCGCTCGCTCGCTCATACTCGAAGCCTTTCAGATGCACCGATCAGTTTGAGTCGTGACTGAGGGCCTTTTGAGCACATACAGAAAGAAGTACGAGCTTATACTGAGGACCTTGAGCAGCAGTCCCGTACTGTACTGTACCAGAGTAGATCGCGAAGCTTATCCACTAGCGCGGGTGGAGAGTAGCCTTCGATACGGGGGAGGCTTTTCTCGCACTCGAGCACCTGGAAGGCAGCCATTACGTCGTGCTCCCGCTCCCGCTCCCATTCCCCCGAATTTTTGGGCTTCGGCTGCGGTGTTATTCACTCACGCCACGGCATCCCGCCTCCTGGCCCTGAGTCCTCCGCCATTGACTGCTCACCCGAGACACAATTGCTCTGCGGGCCCGTGTTGTGTCGGAACATCGATACCGGGGGGTCGCAGCGCTCGCATTGGGTACCAGGTCCCAAGCAAAAGCAGATCATTATTGCATTGCAGCAACAGCGCTTACACACAGGATTCGTGGGCGGGCTGCAAGAGAAAGAGGGAGAGAGTGAGAGCTAGCCAACCAGCCAGCCAGCGTTGTCGAATAGGACAGCACTCGCGACGCACCGCTGGCCAATCCGAGAGCAACGGACGGTACAATTGGCAGAGAGGAGAAGGAAAAGAAAAGCATGGCCAGGGATCGAGACAGTGACACCTCGGGCGCGGGCGGCCAATCAAAGCGGCCGCCGCTCAACCACCATGTCTCGCATGACAGCGACTCCCAGGTCAGCGATCATACGACGGCCTCCAGTCACCGCCCCAAGCATCACAAGCACGTCGTCGGCGGCGGCGGACGTCTGCACTCGCACTCGCGCGTCCCGTCCTCCAAGGCCCTGCACACCAAGCCGCATCCGCACCACGCCACCGCGTCCACCGCCAAACTACAACACCACCACCGCCGCCACCACTCGCCTTCCCCCGAGCGGCCAGAGCGACCAGACCGCCCCCCGATGCTCTCCGCCGCCCACCGCCGCACCACCTCGGACGTGCGGCTGTCGCGTGACTCGTCCTCCTCCAACCTCAGGAAGAACTCGTCCCACACCAGCCTGAAGCGCAACCGCTCCCACGTCGAGGTTGCCAAGAAGTCCAAGTCGGCCGCCAACATCAAGCGCTCCTCGTCGCACAAGGACGTCAGCAAGCTCAAGGGCAGCAAGACCACCGTCCACTTTGATCTCGGCCACGACGGCCAGGACGATGAGTGGGTCGATGCAAGCGCCTCTGCCTCCCCGTACCTGTCGCGCCGCGGATCCGTCGTCAGCAGCGGCCAGGGCTCCGCGAAGCCCGCCACCAGCGACAACGAGAACGAGGACGACAGCAACGGCGACACCGTGACCTCGCAGTCGCAGTCGCAGACCCTGCCCGCCGCCTCTCCGGACCAGGACAAGGCCACCCCGGACCGCGAGCGCGTGCAGCACAAGGAATACCTGACATCGCGCTTGCTCCAGAGAACCCCATCCCACGGCGCGCCACCCAAGATGACGGCCGACACC
Organism: Neoarthrinium moseri; assembly: GCF_022829205.1. Classification (NCBI taxonomy): domain Eukaryota; kingdom Fungi; phylum Ascomycota; class Sordariomycetes; order Amphisphaeriales; family Apiosporaceae; genus Neoarthrinium; species Neoarthrinium moseri. Next base: position 107,067 of record NW_026055172.1, on the reverse strand, counting down.
GCCCAGGTGCACCCGCGCACCGGCTCCCCCGATTCAGCCATCAGTCGCGCGTCTTCTACGCTCTACGGTTCGCCCAAACCCGTCGGCTCTGCTGGCGTGGGCCGCTCCGCTGACGAGCTTACCTCCCGTTTCGTCAGTGGCCCCGGCTCCGGCGTCAACACCGAGACCGGCTCCTTCTATTCTCCCACGCGCAAGCTCGAACGGGTCAAGAGACCGCGGTCTTTGGCAAACATACGTCATGAGCACCGCGACTCTATCACGGACGACCCCGATGATGATAACGACAATGACGAGGACGACAGCGCACTGGCGCCGAGGACGAGGAAGCCAGCGCACAAGGCCCCCCCTGCAGAGAAGTCACGGACGCAGCAGAAGCTTAATCTGCAACGCGCCAGCTCGACTATAGAGCCCGTCCCGGCTGGGGGAGGTGTTGGAGCAGTTGGCGCCAGCCCGCTGTTGGGTGGTGCCGGCTACGACAACCGCGATCCGCGCATCGGCAAGCTGATTGAGCGCACCGGCATGGAATATCTAGTAGTACGACGCTATCAAAACCCCATTGCGAGGTCGATCGCGCGGCTCCAACAGCTTCCGGGTGCCGAAAAGACCCTGCACATCCCTAAGCAGAATGGCAGCAATGGGTCGGCCCACAGCAAAAAGCCATCGGAATCAGGAGCAGTCGCTAGATACGCGCTCTCATCAAGCATGGGGGACGCTCACAGGTCGCGGCCAGTAACACCAAGGCGTCACACCTCATTACACATTAATGGTGCGAACTCGAGCTATGAAGCTGAAGAAGAGAGGGCCCGCATCAGTGATCCGAGTTATATGGGTGGCGAGGGTGATACGGTCGCCGCCCTGCTCAGGAATCTTTGGGATAAGAACATGGACCTTTCGGCAAGTCAGGACTAGGAGGATACTGGCATCCTTGAGGGCCAGACACGGTCAGCGGCTGAGCAGGAACAGCGGGAGCGCTCGTTCGAGGCAACAGCCAAAGCACTTCCAAAGGGGAAGGGCAAGAGTCTTCAGCGGCCGACACCCCAGCGCAATGTATCCAAACATGATGCCCGGGTTGGTCGCGTGGTTTCAGGGCATCGAAGGGCGAAGACATAGGCTTGATTCGGCATCGATGGACCCAGAGTGGAAATAAGTGATACATAAGAGCCAGGTGATGGTCAATGACCATTACCGTATGGACAACGGTTCTGGGGCGGCGTTTTCATTTTCGGCACTAGCCGCGGTTGTGTTCGTGAGGTTTGGTTGATTCATCAAGCATCAAGGGTGGAGCAGCATTGACACACAAAGGTCGCATGGCGTTTCTGGTATTACATGGCTGCATCTCGAATGCGTTTGATTCCAGCGGTTCACTGGTCACAGGTACCCGAGAGTGCACGGTACATTACAGCACTGATAATGATAAAGTAGTGAATGCATAATGGCTAGTTTAATGCGAACGACATCATCATTAGTATTCTCCTCTACAAACGGCTTCACCCACGATTGATTTCTGCCGCCAGCCTAGATCTCCTTATAGCTTCTGGGCTCCTACGAGGCATCCAATAAGGCGAATGTCACCTTGCGTGTAGACGTATCAGAGAGCCGGACATGACGAGATCGACCAGCCACTATACCAGATATCACAATCCACATTTGTATGCGGGCCCTTTTTTAATACATCTACGTTTGGAACTCTTCCCTTCACGTTAGTGAGTATAACGCAGACTAATTGGCAGTCCAAACGACCACTGACGTATTTGGGTCTTCGGTCCATCCGCCTTGCCCAGACTCTCGGGTCGCAGCAGTCAGGCAACAAAATGCTACCACAAAAGTACGTCTCCTCACACCAGCCCCCCGCATACGTGGGTTACAACCAGGAAACTTGTGAGTCCCTCTCCCATGTATCGTACTTTTACTTCTGCTTTTTTATGCACGAATGAGGTGGACAGAACGCGCCAAAGTACGACAAAAGCACGTCAAAAGTACGGCTCGTCGTTGTTACACACAACGCATGGCAGTGGAGCCAACAACAAAAGCACCTCTCTCTGGACAGCCCTCTGTTACCGTAGCACAGAACGGAAAGATAAGGGAGCGGCTTTCGGACGTATTGCGTTCTTGCTTATGCAGAGGGCCAACATACCGAAGAAAAAGCACGGCTGGTTCTTGTCACACAACCAGTGGCAAGGGGGCTGCTGAGGGCATGGCGAACTTGCAACTGATTCTATGGACTTGTGTTGTGTCTCCAATACCCTCTGAATGCACAGTGAGTATGCTGTTGGTACCAAGAAAGAGTTGAACCAACGAGAAAGGACACGGGAGAAGCATGAGCGAGTGTCGCAGGGGAACAATGTGATATGTCTGAAGATCGCAAGATGTACTACAAGGACGAGATGGTTGCACAAGGCCTGCTTACAGATGTATCGTACTTCTGTTGCTGTATCGTACTTTTGTTTCCGTGCCTCTTGATTACATAAGGGCAAAGGCGTGCTCAATGGTTTTAACAATCCGAATGAGTACCGATCGTCCTTCCTATTCTCGAGATGCGCAAGTTCGAGGTCATACTTCGCCTACTTGAGCGTTAATAGTCCTGATTGATGGACGGAGAGAGCTACTAGTTGCCAGGAGGCTCATACCAGTCGGCTGCTACTGACTTATGATACCTTCAATAGTGCAGGCATCGGGAAAAAGGCCTACAAGATTAAGCACAAGGCACATGGAGCGGGCCCCAATGTTGTTGATCGAAAGAAGAAAGCTGTCTATCTCCACACAAACTTATCAAAGACAGAGGCACCGCCGCTTGGTCAGTATGAATACTATGTGTACGTGCATATACTACAAGACAGAATGTCCGTCGCCCGAACGGCACCTTCACCCGAGCGGCCCGGTCACCGAAGCCACCCAACCCGAAAATTACGATGACGAATATATCTCAGTATTAGCCTTCTCTTGGGCGTAAAGCATAGGTTCCAAGGTTCTCATTGCCTTGCCGTGCAGCATATATCAACGGTCTCATCTAATCGACGGAAAGGGCCGCGCCGGTTCTCGACGTAAGACTTCCGGTCGACGGGGATTTACAGAACTACTTTGAGGATTTTCGTGTCTCTTCGGTATCAATAATCAATCGACCGCTGAGAAAGAAATCGCACCGGTTCCGTACTGGTGTTCAATCACGGTTCGCGGCGGTTGAGGGGACCCGTATGGACGAAGCACAGGCCTTTCTCAAGGTGACATACGCGACCGTCTTCACAGCAAGTAATGCCATATGGGTGCTGCGTCGTCGTTCGGAACGTTCTTTTCGGCTCGGGGGGCGCCGCTGCCTTTTAAACTGGTACTTCCAACGCTCCTGGCCTGAGATTATCATCATGCACGGTACCTTTGCACGAAGCGCGGTACTTTTCACACTTTTCCACGGCCAAGTGGGACAAGCAGAATCAGCTTAAACCAATCCGAGTCGGTTGAGAGAGTCGAGAATCGGGGGACATGTTCTTTTCTCGCTCCGGGCGGTGCGATGCCTTTTATACGGGTACTTGGGTGGTCGGGTGGAGTTCTGCAAGGTACTTTTGCGAACGCGCGTGGTACTTTTGCAATGAGTTTTTTTGAACCGGTTCCGTCAGCCTCATTGGGCCTTTGCGACTCCGGGCCCGAGTCAAGGAACCACCGTCCCGCTTGACATTGATTTGTCTCCGTTGTACAGGGCGCCAGTAAGCACCCGTTGGCCGTCGGGAAATATTGCTTGCTTGCTCGGGACCTCGGGGCTTGGCATTGCGATACGCCTAACGGGGCAAGTTCAGGAGTAGCGTCGACTTCAAGAGGCTAACAACCACGCTTCATGCTAGCAAGCCCAGAGAAGTCCTTGAACAACTATAGTGAAGATAGATGTGCAGCAGTCAGAATTATGCTGCATTGTGCTATGAACGTGATGCGTGGTTGACCTTGAAGATGAACTGACTTACGCCTGGGTCCACACTGGTTACACTACTTGCGGATAAGGCAGCAAGATTTTGGGCTGCAGTGAGTGCAATGACCCGAACAAGCGCCCTATAAACGTGACAGGTAAGAAGCAGCCCGGAAACCTGTTCAGTCGGTGCATTGATATCACACAGCATAGTAACTCGTCCAGGGAATACCCTGTTGAAGTGCCGTTAGTGGTACCTGCTCCTACCTCATGGATCCGCTTACTCAGTCATAAAGTAAGCGAATCCTAAACCTTCATTTACTGCGGTCGGCGTCGAGATTACATCTCATCAGGATTCCATTTGATAGGCTAGCTTCTTCTCCTGACCCAATCGTCCAACTGTAGCTGATCTCAACAACGCTATCATCCTACGATGAGACACCATGGCACAACTTGGACCGCACGAATAGAGGGTATTCTGGGTTCTCTTTGGGAAGGTGCTGCTGATATAGATGTAAGAAGTAGGCAAACTGTTCGCACTGAAGATACCGGCTGCAGATAGAAAGAATTAGCATCACCGTAAAGCAACTTTACTCTTGACTAAAGAGAGATTGACCACTTCAAAGTCTTAGTGACAGATGCTTTCGAACTGGCGTTAGACTTTATTTCTCCGTGATAAATCACTGGCCCATGCCGCAGGCGTCGAGAAAAGCACATTCGCTGACCAAGCTGACCTGGTGTCTAGGTTAGTCTCAAGATCACTGCCACGAACTATGAGACAGGCCCTTCAACATACCGATTGCCACAACTGCTTCCTTCTGAAGGCTGAGGTAATTTACTTGTCAGATGACACCCGATTGGGAACCTAGCGTAGCACATTAGGATTGGCCATTCCTGTCGCCAGGGGGCACGTGTACTGGCTCAGACTTCGCCCAGGTAATGAATTTCGCGTCAGGTCTACCACCTGCACCTATCTCGGGAATATTCTGCTTCGCTTCCAGATTGATAGCCACGTCAATGTACGGAAGAATGGTGAACCAATCAAGGCGACTGCATGTTAGACGCTGAGACAGCACCAACTTTATCAAGCATCCACGTGGTAAGCCTCCGATGAAATCAAGAAATTTGGCGGCCACATTTATGGGTAACTAGTTAGGGCATTGGCCAGCAAAAGGGTGAAGACTCACTCTGAACAGCGGGAATATGAAACTGTACTCGCCGGGCATTCCATAGCAGAGGAAAAGGTACAGACTGTTGGAAAGAAAAATCTAAATGTATGAACCTCCAGTATTCTTACTACGATTGAATTGGAATAGTGCATTTAAGCTCGTGCTCACGCGTTACGCCATACCTTAGGATATGGGCAAACATGCGTACAATGACAGTTGCTAGCAAGGACCCGTCCGGTGGTGTCCGGGAACACTGGTAATACTAATCGAGACTGTAATCAGGAAGCCTGTACAGTAGAAGAACGTAAGAACTGGAATTTAATGCGTTGTTGAGCCTGATCGTCGATCGACGTGCGTGGTTCATCAAACGAGAGATATCCAAGACACCTTCGACCTAGCCAACCGCGCTCGACCTTGTTTGGCACTTCCAATGCCATGTGGCGTGTCAGTGGGATTTGCTATCCTACGTTGGGACTGCCAAGATTGTAATGGAGAGGGAATGTGCTGCCATCTAATATGCAAGGTCCGTGGCGGTTTCCGGCCACTATACTACAGAACCCACCGATACCCTGATTGCTCTCTTGAATCTCTTCACTTTTTCCCTTGTTGGCCTCTGGCTCACCCGCCTCAAGTTCCCATTGATTGTTTTTCATTTAGGACACACCGCTAATTATAGCCAACTTCAGAAGCTTGCGTCCATCGAGCTCCCCGCTGCGCCCAAGGTCTTGCGCCAAGCAAGGGCGCCGGCAAACTTACGCCACATCCTTACTGCCATGCTTCAGCGTCGTTCGTTATTGGCAACATGATGGATTGAAGTCTATTCATAGCTGGTCAAACCAATACGCACATCCAACCAAACTCGAACACACAGCGACTTATCAAGCTGTGGGTTTAGGTTTCGTCAGCCATGATAGTGCGAGAGTTCCCGGCTTGCAGCTGGCATCAGCGCGTGATTTCATAGTTCACAAGGGTACTGAGACGAGGATGTGGCCGGTGAAAAATTGGCTCTTACGGATAAATCTCAGAGCCCTATCGATCTCGTGGAAATTGCGAAGATGGTTTTGCATATTCCCATCGGTGAGACGGTGGGGTAAGTCGACAGAGTCTAACTTGTGCAACACAAGCCTCTGGCTACAGGGATGGGGGAGCTCAGCAAACACCTTGTCACTTTGGCGGTTGATTTATTTTAATTCTCGGGACAGCCAGCTCACACGGTTTCCTGGTTTACTGCCTCCAGCTCGGTCCTACGAACACATGCAGCTATACCCGAAGAACGCCATCAAAATGATCGGACACTTTCCCCTATCGGCAGTACTCTGTGCACTCAGCTTGCTGCTTGGTGCACAGTCACACATGATGATCAACTATCCAGGCTCGCGCGGTTGGAATCTTGTCACCAATGGCACTGTGGCAGACACGGATGGACTCTCCATGGGTGTTGCTCCTGGAACAAACGATCCCGTTTACCCCTATGGGATGCAATGGCAATTCCCTTGCGGCGGACTGCCGATAGCCCAGAACCGGACGAACTGGCCTGTGACAGGTGGCCCACTGGCAGTCCAACCTGGCCTGCAGGCTCGGCACTCAGAGGCCATGATGTGGGTAAACCTGGGCTTGGGGACTGTGCCGGCAAACTACAGCCTGATCATGGTGCCCGTATTTCGAATCACTGGGCCGAGCAACGAGGAATACCACGACGGCTTCTGCTTATCACATGTCCCGCTTCCCCAGGGGGTCACGGTCAATCCAGGAGACAATGCGACCATCCAGGTCATTGAGACGGCAAAGCAGGGAGCCTCGCTGTACACTGTATGATATGCATCATTCTCCCTTGTTTCTAATCCGTCATACGATAGGCTGAGTCTGATCTGACATTGCCATGTAGTGTGTGGACATTACGTTTGTCGATTCTTCTCAAACTCCATCTCTGGATAGTATCGGCTGCACCAACTCATCTTCCATTGGCTTCAGCACTGTGTCTTGGGAGGATAATTCGAGCTGGGCCTGGTATCGTTCTGGCCAGACGATTGGCCTTGGTCTGGGACTGGGCCTCCCGTTGGTGATCGCCGTTGCAGTTCTGAGTTATTTCTTGTGGAAGGCGAGAAAGCAAATCAAGACACACAAGAGGCTGTCGGGTTGATATCAGCAGTACCTGTGAATTGAGTAGGGTCGCTTGATACTCGGAGTGTATGTCCAAGGTAGAAGAGGGAAACCAAAGCATAATTTAAGGTGGCAGAACGGGAAGAACCTTTTTCGATTTAAATTTTATCGCAATTCTGGCCCGGCCAGTTCAGCAGTACACCCTCGCATCTCTACGTGAGGACCCAAAGCTCAGTGCGTTGTTTTCACAATATCATACTGAATAGCTGGGAGAAGTTCACTCATGTGAGTTTAATTATGAGTACAGCGAGAACTTCATGTATTTCCTAAGGCTATGCAAGTAGCGAAGGTTTTTGTACTTTACCAATTGACAAGGGTGATGAACTCGCAGATCATCCCCACGTGGAAGACTCATCTATGCCGCTTGAGGACTAGTTCGTGTATAGTCCTAGGGTGTCGTTCGACTTCATTCCTTACAAGTACGTGCTTTCTTGTTAGAGTGCACGAGCAAAATGTCACTTTCAATCCTCTTAAGCTTCCTTTACCATCGTAGGAGCTTCGTACGCTAGTTCACAAGGTGTCACAAATGTTAAAAACTGCCATGCATTATTTATGTAGTTGGGGAATACTCAAGTTGGAACTAAATTCCATGGCAGTTCTGACTTATGACGACTATCGTGAATCACAAAATCAAGCTCAGGGATATTGACATAGTAATTGTCTCACTATGAATGACTTAAAAGATGAAGTACAATAAAGCACCAGAATGACAGTCTCATTAACTATCTACCGGCAAGCTATCTATCTATCTACAAGCTATGGGCCTCAATTGAGGGCGTCCTGCACTTGGTCTCTTAGCGAGTCCGAGCAAACCACGGGGAGGTAGCAGGTCCGACTTCTTTGCTCATTAAATGCTCAATCATATGGCAGTAGTAGATGGCAGTAGTAGATGGCAGTAGTAGATGGCAGTAGTAGGTGGAAGGTGTAGATGGCAGTAGTAGGTGGCGGTTGTAGATGGTGCATGTAGATGGTAGATGTAGTTGGGAGTCATAGGTGTAGGCAGTAGATGGCAGAATAGACCGCACTTGTAAATTGTAGACTTGTGGCAAGATAAGTGATAGGTAGATGGCAAGAATATGAGAAAAAGGGAGAGGGACTTACCGTTCTTGGGCAGTTTTACGTCAGTGCCCAGGACATATCTAGTAGCGCGCCAACCACGACCCCTGCACCAGCCTCCAAGTTCACCTGATCCAGCTCCATCGCATCGCAAATACTTGATCGGCTTTTCGAAGGCCTGGCGTCACGGTCTGTTACCTGCCCCCTTTACACATCTGATCAAGGCAGACACGAGGAAGGTCAGAATGAACAGGGCGAACCATGCTCAGACTGACCAGCCTCAAGTACTGCTCAAGGTCAGACGTGCCAGGGTGGCAGGTAACAGACCGTGGTGCCAGGCCGATCGCAAAGTCGATCAAGTATCTGCGGCGCAGGGAGCTCGAGTCGGAGAACTCGTCCCGATCCTCACCTCCTCAACCCAAGTTCTTCTTCAGCAACTGCTGTGCGATGAATTCCTTCGACTCCATGCCTTATGTCCATTGACTGCAGCAACTCCCCGCGGCACTCAACGCATTACAACAGGAGACCGGCAAAGAACAGACCGGGCGAACCGTATCTGCTCTTCCCGGCCTACGACTGTTATATGCCTTGCATGCTGCAGAGAGACGCTGCGGCCAATGGACACAAGGCATGGTGTCAAAGGAACTCGTCGCACAGTAGTTGCTGAAGAAGAGCACAGGATGAGGAGGTGAGGTCGGGGCCAACTTCCCCGAGACTCTGTTCGCAGCACCCACTCAGATCTGCACAGCTGCACTAGCGCGGACATCCCGATTCAGTTCAATCCTGCACGACATCCAATTGCACGATAACCATCAACCGCAGGGAGGCAACAGGAGGTCGGCCAAGTCCAGTCAGGGCGAACCATACCTGGACCTTCCGAGCCTCGAGACTGTCACCTCCACTGCGGGATGGTCCTCGTGCAATTGGATCTCGTGTCGGATTGAACTGAATCTAGATGTCCACGCTAGTGCAGCTGTGCGAATCTGAGTGGTGCTGCGTACAGAGTCTCCGGGAAGTTGGCGAGGGAAGTGCCAGGGTCGAGGACGGTCGCGCTACCAAGGCAGTTTAACGTCGTGCGCTCTAGACGGGGCAGTTTACCGTCGTATGCCCACGACCTTGACAGTCGAGATGATATTGTGTGATGGTGACAACAAAGCCGAAGATAGCAGGCAGCCAGTGGGATGAGGGCGCGATAGAAACCGCTGGTATGATGCGCAAGTCAGGACGGCGCGGAACGATTGGTATAATCAGCATGAGTGAATACGTATAAGGTGGGGTGGCTGCTACTTACCAGAATGATTGGTGACTTTGGCGGCTGTGAATTGCAGCTATATGGAGTGAGTGCTGTGCTGCGAATAATGAGGGATGTAGGAGTTCGAACTTACCATAAAACGATGATTGTGGGAGCGAAGATGATTCAGACAGAACAACGTTGTCGAGGCTGTTTGGCATTAGTAGTAGAAGGCAGTTTTGTGTCATGCAGGACATTGGAATGTGGGCTCAAGCGAAAAGGAAAGAGGGGTGGACTTACCTGTGAGAAGAAGAGAATATCTACCAGCGCCTCTGCGACCTCGGACACCGATCCTGATTCGTCCTCATCGATCTCCTGCGAAGTTTCGCACCATCACTGTCAACAGCTTCACGAAGGTCTATCGCCTGTAGCTGTAACAGCAATCTCAGACACTCATCAGGGAAATCAGCAAGGAGCAGGCAGAGCCTTCTCCCCCTGATCTACGACCGGACAAGTGCAAGGATTGCTCACAGCCACTGGCGATAGTCGCAGGGTAAAGCCGTCAACAGTGCGGGTCCAAAAAAATCGCAGGTCGACGGGGGCGTATCAGGATCGGTGTCCGAGATCGCAGAGGCGCTGGCAGGGCATAGCTTAACGTCGTGTCCGTTGACGGCTCCTGTAACGTCATCGCTGGACGAGGCAGTTTAATGGTCATGCCCGGGACCCCATCTACCGGGCAGCTCAGTCCTTCTGATCGTCCACCAGTCTCTCCAGCCTCTGCGTTTCGACTCTTCGACTCCAGACATCGACTGCTCAGGGACACTTGAGCCAGTTCTGTCGCTGCGATCATCGACCACTTCTGACAGCTCAGCAGGAGTCCAGTCCGGTCACAAGCAGGGCGTACCGTACTTGCGACACAACTGGTCTACGACTGCTGTGCATGTCGAGATGCGATCGAGTTCGCAGCAAGCAGACCAGAGCCAAGCATCGAAGAACAATCGTTATCTGGGGTCGAAGAGTCGAAACGCAGGAGCTGGTGAAACTGGTGTCCGGTTCGAAGGACTTGGCCGCGCCGGCAAGGTAGTTTAAGGTCAGTGCACTCTGGACCAGGCAGTTTAATGGTCATGCCCAGGACCCAGTCACCAGGACTGTCATCTCTTTGCCTCGAACACCTACCTCTCTCCACCTGTGTCCTCAATTATCAGCTCTAGGCGCAAAGTGCGCTTCGGCAGTCGCTTGGATCCAGACTGTATTCCGTACAGGCTGCGTCTCCAGCAGGAGCAGAGCCAGGCTACAGGCATGGCGTACCACACCCGTCTCCCGCTGAGCTACGACTGCTAGAGACGCTGTCTGTTCGAGACTACAGTCAATAGACCCAAGGTACTGTCGAAGACCACTTGCCACTAGAGCTGACGATTGGGTCACAGGGAAAGAGGCCGGTGTTCGAGGCAAAGAGACAACAGACCTGATGGAGCAGTTTTACGTCGGTGCTTCCTAGACGGGCAACATTTTCAAGTCATGGACCTTGGACTACACCAGCTCGCCAATCGCATCTCTCAAAGATCGGTCTCTCTCGCATCATCAACACCAACTTCAGACGCAAACTGCTCTCCGACAGTACGACAACTGTGTTCTCCTGAGGCCTTGAACAGCACCTTGTCACCAACAGGAGCTCAGCCAGGTTACAGGCACGGCGTACCGTGCCTGCCCTCACATGAGCTGCAACTGAAGGAGGCGCGGAGTGCTCCAGGTCTCATGAGACAACAGTCGTCATGCTGTCATCGAGCAATTGCCGCTGAAATTGGCGACGACAACGCAAAAGGAGACCGATCTCTCAGAGATGTGGTTGGCGATCTGGTGGAGCAGTTTAACGTCGTGCTACTTTAGACGAGGCCTTTTCGCGTCATGAATGCCCAGGACGACCAAGTTATACTCGTGGACTAGAGTGCTGGAGGTCGTGTTGCAGAAGGTGCTGTGATGAGTGAGTGGTCGATGTCCAGGGGTAATCCAGGCGGCGGTGCAGACAATTGTGGGATTGAGTGCAGTGGACCATCAACTCACTAGTGTCATAGTGGCCTTCAGTGAAGAGAGGGTGCTGTAGGCCGAAAAGCGCAGGCCCCAAATGCTAGGGACAGGGGCAAAGCCAGTTGATATTAGTGCCAAGGACCGGTGCCATAAGGTTGAATAGGGGCCCAAGAGACAAGGAAGAAGAGTGATCGAGCAAGGGAAGAGAAGGGGCAATGCAGCTCAAACCAGAGTGAGTGATATGAAGGGCAGGTGGGGTGGTGAGTCGGAAGTCAGGTCAAGTTTGCATTGGGCGCGTCATGGCGCGCTGTGTGCGAGGTGGTTGAGATGGCAGGATTAGTACATGGCAAAACTTGGGAGGAGAGGAAGGGAGCAGTATGAATAATGGTCAAGATGGGGGATGAAGATGACAGAGAGATCACATACCATGTAGGAGAGGGTCGTGACTTGTGTCGAGAGGGGATGGTGGTTAGAAGCAATGATGGACCAATGGATGGACCAATGGATGGACCAATGGATGAACCAATGGATGGATGGATGGAGTGATGGGTGGATGGAAGGATGAATGAAGTAATAAAGCAGTGGAAGAAGGTGATGAAGATGGATGGTGGAAGGATAGATGAAGGTGAAGGTGAAAGATGATGGGAGGAAGGATTGAAGAAATAATGAGTGAAGCAATGGATGGAGTAGAGAAGGTTGAGGTCTCTGCAGGCAGAGCGCGGAAAGTGTGATGAAGGAGAGAGAAAGGAAATCCAGACACCGGGCGCGAGGAAGTTCTTTTATGCTTGGGAAATGGCTGATCTGAGCTGGCTGATTGTGCACTGAGCAAGTATGTACGTATATATGTACCTGGGTGTCCCTGATCTGATCCAGATCGACAAATGAAAAATCAAGTCAGCCAGACAATTCTGTCTGGTTGTGGTTGGGCCCGATCTCCACCCTGGCATTTCTGATTTGATCCTGGCTGCCATTACTTGCTCACTGGTGGAAAACATCTGGTAGCTTAAAACAGAGTTCGCAGCGCCCTCCGAGGCTCCAGGCGCTCTCAGTGACGCGGAGGTGATCTGGTGAAGTCGTGACAATATGGGGCCAAGGGATTTCGTCTTCAATGATACACTGTTCCCTTCAAGTACGATAGCTAGCAGTCTCAAATGTCTAACGGCTGGTAGTGCATGCATGCATGTATGCCCGTTTAATTAACCTAACCCATTCCCACTTTTACCCGACGTGACCTGCATTGCCGCCTCTCCAGGATGCTCTGCCAAGACAGCCGCGGCAGCGCCTGAAGCAGCCTAACGGGGAGACACGAGTGCTAAAGGGGCAGGCCTTGAAGCCTAGGTCGGCTCCCAATGCTAGGATACGCGCAATCAGTCGATCTGCGGGTGGACGGCTTGTTCTAGCTGTACGTACCGCTTCACATGCTCCTGATGGTATGTCAATAAGGTTTGAAGAGCTCTCGGGCCGGTCCCACAGCCCGTTGACAGGGGTTGTCGACTTGCATGTGAAAAGGCGTTGGAGTGCGTATCCCTGCTGCAGATCACCCAGATCAGCCCTAGCCGAATCTGGGGTATCGCAACACTGCGCAGTAAGCTCAGTGTGCATCTGTAGCGTGTTATGCCATTAAGAGGGCTTATGCATATTCTCGATATATGGCCCCTGTGGATGTTTTCATGGCGATGGCAAGAGTGAGATGGTGCCAGGCGAAATTGATGTTACAACTAAATGGTAGTCATATCAGTACATCTACAGGGCCATCATATTGCGCCTGCTAGCGCAGGGTGAGGCGCGCTCCTGGTGTGCTCTGGGTCTCGATAGGTTGCTCTTGCCCAACAGCTCTCCCCCGCAAGTCGTGACGCGTGCTCCGTGATACTTGTTTTGAATTAGCACGTTATGTAACATTTGATTTAGATCCTTTTGTGTTGGAACACAGAATCAGTGATTTGCTTGTGTCTCTTGCTGCTGGCGGTCGCTATGTTGAAGCGAATTGGTTGCGCAAGAGACTCTTCTCTGCCAAAATGGACGATCAACGAGACCAACGACGGTTCAGACTCCCGTACGATACGCTGCCAGTTCGACGACTCACATTCCGGGTCCTACAGTTTCGAAACTTGACTACTTGATCTCGTGCTTTCACCCGGCTAGAAACGTCCGTGCATGCCTCTGTACGGCCACCAATAATTCGACACACGACCGAGAGAAACACGCCCCTCAATTGCAGCCTACGGCGTTGATACATTCCTCACTGAATACCCTTGAACTGCTCCTGTACACCGCGAAAGAGCGGCTTTCAATCGAGCTCAACGAAATCTATGCAGAACCCGTCAATAGCAACTGGAAGATCCTCCCAGGCCTCTAGAGCCCCGATCAAGAGCTTGAATACTAATTAGCAAGGCTACATTTCGGGACGTTCACCCCCTTTATTTCTCCCGAGGAATTGACTCTCTGAAAGTCGCATACTGATGTTGTTGCTTTGGTACCAGATGACCAGACGATATTTTCGATGTCAGTGAAATACGAATCGAACGCCGAGAGAACAAAGTCCCCTCAAGTGGAAACGTTACGTGAAGGCGATGCTATTTGTTCCTAGAACAAATGGATCTATATGACCTTCTATCAACGCCCCTTGCGGGCATCAAGATCGTAGGAGCTCGGCTGGCCAGGGCCATTCACAAGCGTAACCTCCAACGACTACGCCGCCAAGAGTTGACGTGAGGGCATGCACATGGCTGACTGATTTGCCTTGGGAGGGAGATGTTCTGCCAACAGTCGGGAGGGATATTAGACGTGCAAAATGGCCTGGCCAAATTTGAAAGGAGCTGCTTGCAGTTTGGAGCCAGGACTACAGACGCTGGAGCAGTACAGTATCTTCATCATGCAGGTTCATGAACAGTGATCGAACCAATCAATTCCTCGCCTACAGTTCGTAGCCTACTGCAAAGGTGCCTCTGTGGTGATGCAACACCTACGTGGTGATTGCAGGTACTCTGCCTTGTACTAGCTGGTTGCATAGTACCTGCAAGAGCTACCCTGTTGTGTTGCATACAGCCTCGTGCAGCACATCTATCCCTAGCTACCTCACTATTGTTGCTATTAAATATACCAAATCTGCCCCAAGTATTCCACTGGCAGATCTTGCACATGTTGACGACCTGGGGACAATTGGCAGGGGGGCCATCCAGTATGTCGGCCAGTGCCCACCTAACAATCCAGATGTTCGGCAAAGCTAGTCCGACGCGCAATTGTCCAGTATTCGGTCCGGACATCGCAAGCGAACAACAGCTCCTACAGTCAGACCTCCACAAATGATCTCTCCTTCTTGAAGGGTGGCACTTGTCCGGGAGACTAGTTACTCCCCACATTCACCCGGAAGCGCTGTCGTTGCAGATCTCCTACCCCGCGGGGATGACAATCTATTCGTCAGCATGGGAGCAGAACGCGATTGGCTGCACCGACCATGATGATGGGGAGGGAATGGCAAACCCTGGTCTATAATCAAGGGGCTCTGGCCAATTTTGCCAAGATTTCCGAGAAAACGGTCGGGGCTGCCCAATGGTGCCAATGAGCCGTAGCTGATGACCCGTGCAACAAGCTTTCGGGAGCCAATGTCGGTTATTACGAGCTGCCCGGCAGATTTACCCCTGGTGGTTCTTTTATTTCTTCAAGAATTGCACAATTTTCGGGGCCAAGAAGAGCGCGGGCTCGTAAGTGTGGGTTTTCCTGAATGTTCTGAAGGAACTGTGCTTGGTAGCAAGCTTTCCCTTCCAGCCACTGTGATCGCCCTTGCTTTCGGGCCTGGTGTACTGTCCATCAATTTTGAGAGCCTCCGTTTCAGCCGACAACATACCTAGGTACCTAAGTATTCTAGTGGAAAAAGCGAGATCGCGGGCCAGTGGTGCCTTCCTATTTGTGCCAAACTTGATTTCCAACCCGTCTCGAAAAACAACTTGTTTCGCCGAAGATGGCTGTCGATAATATGATCGAGGAGAAGGGCGATACATCTCCGAGCCCCGTGGGCGGTGTCATCTCCAAGTCCTCTGATCGTGGCATTCATGATTACAAAGAGTCTGAGGGCTACGAGGTCGACATTGAAGATGGCGTTCCGAGTTCCGTGAAGCTCGCTAAGGACGGCCATACCAGACTGATCCCTCAGCCGAGCGACGACCCCAATGATCCGTTGAACTGGTCGTCTCGGAAGAAGCATCTGATCCTCTATATCGTGGCTTTGACTGCTTTACTGCCAGACTATGGTTCCGCTACAGGTGAGTCTGTGTCGACGTCAGGACCTTGTAGTGTCTAACATCACTGGCGAAGGTGCCGTCACACTTATACCCCAAGCTGAGTATGTTGCCAAATCATCCCCACAAGGTCTATCTAATACCAGACAGAGAATGGGGCATGACGCCCGATGAAGTAAACCACTCGCAGGTGGGCAATGTGTTTATGCTTGGTGCCGGAGGTATTTTTGGTAAGTCGTCGCAGGCTGCGGTGTTGGTAATTACGAGATGGCAAGCTGCTGACTATTGTGTGCCAGTTGTTGTACTAAGTGCCTACTTCGGTCGACTTCCCGTCATGTTCTACTTCGTCGTTGTCGCCCTTGCTACGGCCATCTGGTGCGCCGCTGCTACAACTTTCGACTCGTTCATGGCAGCACGGATATTGAACGGATTCTTCTCGACTGTAGCTCAGGGAGGCGGTTTGATGTTTATCCAAGACATTTTCTTCTTTCACGAGAGAGCGCGGAAGATTAATATCTGGGCGTGAGCAACCCGATACTTTGATATATACCATTCTAACCTTTGCCTAGGTCATTCTTCGTCATCAGCCCGTACCTCGGCCCGTTACTGGCAGCTTTCATTACCGCCACCAAGCCATGGCCAACGCCCTTCTGGGTATACTCTGCAGAAACGGCTGTATGCTTGGTGCTGACCATCTTGTTTGTGGAGGAGACATTCTATGACAGACGGATTCCCCAGGCAGAACAGCCTCCAAGGGGTTCGCGGCTGGCTCGACTTCTCGGGATCGCGCAGTTCAAGTCGCGACATCTCCGAAACACGTTTGGACAGGCGTGCATGCGGCCCGTCAAGGCGATTTCGAAACCTGTGGTTCTGATCTCCAACTTGTACTATCTGCTGGTAGGTTTTGCTACACGTCAAATAGTCACTTGAATTCTAACCAGTCCTCAGACGTTTGCTTGGGTCGTCGGTATCAACACGACGCTATCCATCTTTCTGCAGCCGGTTTACGGGTTCGGCCCCAAACAGATTGGCTTTTTCTACTTCACACCAGTGACCGCTGTTATCCTCGGAGAACTGGCAGGCCACTTCCTCCACGATGCCCTAGCCAAACAGTACATCAAGGCACACCACGGGCACTTCGAACCTGAGGTTCGCTTACGCGCCATCTTCATTGCAATGCCGTTTATGCTTGTCGGACTCGTTTTGCTCGGCCAAGCGCTGGAGAACCAATGGCACTACATGGCAGCTTCGATCAGCTGGGGTCTGTACGTCTTTGGTATCATGATCACCACCGTTGCAATCTCATCATACAACCTCGACAGCTATCCTGAGGCTTCGGGTGAAGTTTCTGCTTGGGTCAATATGTCAAGAACCTTGGGTGGATTTATCATCAGTTACTTCCAGGTGACATGGGCTGCAGCCCAAGGTACGAAAACAAGCTTCGGCATACAAGCTGCAATCTGCGCAGCTGGCTTCTTGCTCATATTACTCCTGATCTGGAAAGGCAAGGCGATCAGGATTTGGTCTGGGCCTTTGAAGTTCGCAACATCTTAACGATCCATACATCATTGTTTATTTGATCAATGGAGAACATGTGGGTGGCAGCCCGAGATAATTCGTTTCAGTCCTCCACGACCCCAATATACGGCGATCAATTTAGAAGTTCAATTTGTATTATGTTGATATGTCTGAGAATTTAACCGAGCACAACCAATCAATAGCTCGTGATTCACAACACGTCAGGTGATAAGCCATCAAATGAAGGTGAAACTCGGAATGAGAGTCGTGGCCACCTGGAGTAAACTCCTGGGCGATATGTCACTGACTCAATAATGGGGGCAGATCGAATCATGTGCTACAGTTTAAGATCGCTATACTTGCTGGTGAGCTGGTATCGCTTACTGGCGAACTATGGAAGCATGCTGCCCTCGGTAACTAGTGGCCTGGGGATCAGAGCCAGAGCCACCAGTAACCCTTCGCATTGAAAGCACCAAACCCAAGACACGCCTGCCCTCCGACGTCTTTCGAGGTTTGCGCCGATTAACTCGATGGAGAAGCATCAGCAAACCGTCGCTCCGAGTCCTATTGGCGACTGAGCGAGACGTCACCCGTCATATGTGCAGGAGAGGCTGATCATAGACCATAAGCATCGATCACGAGGCCAGTGTTGCATGGTCATACAGTTACCATCCCACACGACACTTGTTATGTATGCATAGGCAGGAAAAGCATTCCTAGATACTGAGCCTGTGGAAATAAGATGGCTGCCGCAAGGTGGGTTTGTACCTTATGTACTATTCGTCACGTTTGGAAATCAAGCTCCCCCAACAAGACGGGAACCACTCGGATGGCGCCGAGTCACACCGGTCTCACCCAATGATGAAGCAGTCAATCGAGACCTACATTGGTGTTTTCAATGTCACGGGGCTTGGCAGGGATGCGAGGTTGGATATTGAAAGGCTCGATCAGGTAAGTCGCAGCATGCGACCCCGCGTGCCCGTTGCGCAGATCAAGTCGAAGTCGACAAGTCGGCGCGGGGATCGTGGGGGTCGCACGCCCGTAATACAGCATCCGTCTTGGCTGCCGTACGGATGGAACGACGCGAGCATGGTTCTCGAACCTCGATTCGCTCTGGAGGGTTGTGAGTAACAAATGCCAAGTTGACTTGCGTTGCGAAGCAATCAATCGCTAATAAAATTGCAGATGAATCTTCTTTCCTCCCCGTGTTGGCAACTGCACCACTGCAAATCATGTTGGTCTGCCCTGCAGTAGATTCCGTGACATTGCAGAACTGTAGGACCGGAATGTGCTCACGGCAGATGGCAACTAGGAGTTGACCGCCAAATGACTGCAGTGGTTTCCCGCATAACGCCGCGGACGGTCAAAACAAAAGAGGTGTGCAATGACTAATAATAAGGGTCCTGCTCGTGGAGACAGATGAGCTGGGTGAGCACAGCCGATCGGGCCAGAACCGTCTTGCCGCGGGATTACCGGTCTGCCCAGCGCTCGGGGGGGCTCTGTTTCCCGGGGTCCTTCTGGCAGGCATCTGGGTTTATGGGGCCTATCCACTGCCCCAAGTATAGTCGCGCGCGCATGACGGCATCGCCAGACGTCGATATCGGCCGCGGTGGATATCTTCACGGGATAGATAGTCAATCCAGGGACCGTTACCCGATGGAGATGGAGCCTCCCAAGATTATCTCTGATGCCAAGACCCGTCCTCCGAAAGGCACGATTCGGTTGTGTCATCAGCTTCGTCCCTGCAATGACTCGGCCGGCTCGAGCCATTACGTTACAACTACTCGCCGGGCTAGCCAAATCGCGATATCTATTTGGTAATGAGAGCAACTCGCCCAGACTTTGTGTGCCAGATGCACTCCACCGCCTGCATGTCGGCTTGGGTACCGACTACGAAAGAGATACAAGCTCATGTGCTCCTTGCAGGCGCCCGGTCCTGACTGAACTTGCGAAGGTCACCAAGGCGGAAAGAGGCAGCGCGACCACGCGAATGTGGAATGCTATAGCAGGTGGTTGTTTGGGGGTGCGTCCTAAAGGCGCGGTGCATGTCGCACACTTCCGGCGGATCGGTTAGTGGAGCCTGGAACCGCCTTAAAGGCAGGTAAGTTAGGTGATGGCCCTCCCCACAGCGAGCCGCCCGCGTCAAAGGACCCGACGCTGCGGCTGCATGAGGTTCCCCCCAGGTACCGTGGACCTGCTGAGAGCCTCCATCAGCCCATCGCTGGCTTTTGGTGCTGGAAAGCTTCGATTAACCCATGGAATTCTTACGATTATTTATATTGTCATTTGACAAGAGATAAGGCTTACCGCTCTTATCAGCGCTTCAGCCGTAATTCGCCGAATCCAGTAGGTTTCTTTGCAATAGTATGCGCCGAGATATGTCATACATTCGTCGCATCTGAAGGGCCAAGCCTGTATCTTCCCGCATTCCTGTGATCACCGCTTTCACCAAATCTTCTAGTAAGCACGTGCAGCCTATCAACGGAGCGAGAGATCCGAGCTTTGGCGAATGCTATCTTGCTAGCCCGCCGTTTCAAGGTTTGCCTGGCAGCCCTCGCTTCTGTCCAGCAACGGCCGGCCCATCGCCTGTTTTCGCAAAACGATTTTCCGCCCTCTTTCCTCGAGTGAGAGTCAGCGCCATTTTTAGTAAATAGCCAGCTACGGGGCCATCTCATCAATATCTGGAGCCCTGCGAAGAGCTAGCCTTGCTCCTTGTCGCGTGGCAGCCGATCTTGACTCTCTAACTGAAGGTGACAATCTCTCGCTGGCTCCGCTGGGTTATCTATCCCCGGCTGCGTCACCTCCCCCAGAACACCGACTTCGATTAAACTTCCGGTCGGCCACAGGCACTTCCTGATTACTGGAGACTCTTCTGGCCACTTTAAGTGCCTGCGCCCCCTATCAGTTTCCCTCCTCTCAGCAACTCGCGGGACTGTGTCTTCTGGTACACGAACGAATAACGGCGCCTCAATGACGCACATAAGCCTAGCTTATCTTATCCTTGTCTCGATCGTAACCTAAGTTGGTGCTGCCGAGCCTGGGTCTTGAGAGCACTTGAATACCCAATCCAGTTCGGGTGGCTTTGCGACAGCTTTTATCATCTGCGGCCTGTTCCTACTCGCTGGGCCCACGTCTGCAGGTGAGCCTCATCAACGGAAACAGCTGGCCCCTCGGACCCGTTATCACCTGGGATTTATAGTCTAATAACAACTTCACCTCGCTTCCTCTGTCGATAAGGAACTTCGCTGGTACACCAGCCCAACGAGATCTGGTTGGCCTGCCGCACAACGCCGCCATCCACCACTTAGATCCTTATCTTGTATCTCTTATCAGCCTCACATACTACGCTGAAGCCCCCCTGCCTGGGATCGGAGAAGCATACTTTGGCACAATCTAATGTCATCTTGTACCGGTTGACCTTGCCCGTTCTAGCTGGTCGATCCTTCTGTCCAGCCAAACAGAGACCGTCGCACTGGTGTTCGTGGGGTTATACACTGACAGACACTCCGTACCTGGTGCCGAGCGGACTCGATCCGGCATCAAGTCGTGCTTCGTACCTGCGAGGAGCCAGGATCGAGACAGGGTAGCCGCCGGCCGCCCACGTTTTTATTAAACATGGCCAACTCTAGTGTCGTCCCACGGACGGCTCCTATTGCCATTGCCCCCAAACCCTCCAACTTCAATCCTAGAAGCCGCCACGGCACACCTGGAATAAACGACGTGTATGCAGGTGGCATGAACGGCAATGATTCTGGAGATTCGGATACTCCCTCAAGTGGGAGTTTCCTCTGTGCTTTTTGCATGCGTCGCAAGATCAAGTGTGTGATGAGCGAGGACGACGATAGCTCATGCGTCTCGTGTCAGGCCAATGGCGTCGAATGCTCGCTGAACCAGAGTCCCCAGCCGCTGAAAAGGAAGCTGGCACGCGACTTCGTTGATGATAGCGGACGCGGGTAAGCTTCACCCATATCTTTCCTGACCCCCATGTTATTTCATCATCATGCTTTGGCAATTTGGCCAATCCACGCGCTGCGGCGTAAGAAACCCTAACTGAACTTGGCTGACGTGCCATTGGCTCAAATAGATCCCCTGGTCGGCATGATAACAGAAGACTGCGGCAAGAGGCGTTCAGTCTTTCTAGCACCGCTGCCAGCAGTTCTCTGATCGAAGATATGGCTAATTTCGGGGGGCCTGCTTTACTAAAAAGAACTCTCGGACTTCAAAATGATCGGTTCAGTCAGTATATCGGACCGACGACAGACTTCGAGCCGTCGTTGATCAACCTCTCACCATTTGACCCTCAAGATGAAAGTCTGCTTGCCAGAGGGACTCTTCGAAAGGTCAGTGATCAGGATACGTTTCTACTGCTGCCAGACAGCACAGCTCCACACTATGATCGCCAGATCGAGGACGTCGATGAGATCGAGAGGCTTGTCTCTCCAAACGGTCGCAACCTGATCGACCTGTACTTCGACGTTGTCCACCCTTCTTTCCCTATCATCCAGAAGGAGGTCTTTCTCGAAAAGTATGAGCGGTCGTATCGTGAATTCTCGCCGCCTTTGCTTGCTGCTGTTTATCTCCTAGCAATCAACTGGTGGGATCAATCTGAGGATCTCTCATCGCAGCCGCGTCCAAACGTGAAAGAATTGGAAAGACTGATGAGGTCTTCCCTTGCTGATGCTATGTGGAGACCAAAACTTTCCACCGTCCAAGCCGGCCTACTACTCTCGCAGCGGCCAGAAGGAGACCAATGGGCGCCAACGGCTCAGCTGGTAGCCATCGCACAGGAGCTCGGTCTTCACCTCGACTGCAGCCATTGGAAGATCCCACTTTGGGAGAAGGGACTGAGAAAGAGACTTGCCTGGGCCTTGTACATGCAGGACAAATGGGGGGCGCTCGTCCATGGGCGTCCATCCCATATCTTCGGGTCTAACTGGATAGTGCAGCCTCTACTTCCTGGGGATTTCCCGGAGGCCGACTACGACGAGGAGGACGCTGAAGAGAGGCTGGAAATCGAGCGCGGCAGGACGTTGTTTGTTCAGATGGTACAATTGTCGCAGATCCTCGCCGAAATCCTTGATACATTCTATACCCTCCAGGCTATGCAGAACGTCACCAATGCTGGAGCCCAAGGCATCCACCTTGTGCTGTCGCTAGCAAAGCCGATACAGTTGAAGCTGAAGGAATGGTATTCGTCCATACCTGCGGTCATCCGAATGGATTCATCCCTGTCGGCCATGTCATCCGCGCGGCTTTCGAGTATCGGACACATACACTTGGCATATTTCGCCACCGAAATCACGTTGCACCGCCGGATAATTCGCTCACTTGCGGCCGACGAGCAAGCGGTAGACTTCTACCTTCTGCAGATCTGCAGGAGTGCGGCAAAGGCAAGGCTGATCTCTGCAATGGACTTTGTCAATAGGTTGACACCGAACCACCTTCGAGCGTTCTGGTACTTCGCATCGAAGACGAACTTTGCGCTGATCGGCACCTTCGGCTCCCTCCTGTGGGCCACGTCGCCGGGCCGCGAAGAAGCGGACTGGTACCAGCGCAGGCTCGCGGAGTACCGCTGGACTCTGAGCGTCAGTAGCAAGCCCGGCGAGGGCAAGGGCTTGACCATGTTCGCCATGGGCATGCTCGACATCTCGACGGGTCTGCTCAAGAAGCTCCCCGAAAAGCCCGAGCTCAGCCGCAGCGGCAGCACCGTCGAGATGGACGCCGGCCGGAGGCAGAGCTTGCTGTCGATGAGCATGTCGGGCATGCGCATGGAGTTCCAGAGCGGCATGGCCAGCGGCGACGTCAGCGGTGCCGTGAGCCCCGGCAGCCAGAGCGACGACAGCAGCGACGAGATGTACGAGACCTTTGCCCCGACCAGCGGCATGGCCTCGATGCGGGACTGAGGACGAGTCGCGAAGAGCAGGATATGAAATTTCGCTCCGCCACTCAGTGTCCCCAGGCTTCACGAACTATACCCCGGAAGCGGGAGGGCGAGAGAGCGGTTAGAGTAAATATACATTTCCTGCAGCTGGCTGCGCGGCTGATGCGGTTGGGGGCTATTACGCCATTTACCCCGGACCTCTTACCATCGCCAATGGCGAGCTACTGGCGTGCTCTGTCACAATGGGCCAGCTTCGGCTCAATTGGGATGTGCTTTTGCTTTTCCATTTGTCACGGATACCCCCCCAATTTAGAGAGTATCTTTTTTGATTCCCAGGCTTCCGACTAGAGGGACGCTGTTTCTGTCGCTGTTACTTTACGTACATCGTCGTCGTCCGCGGCCTGGGCTGGTCTTGGTTTGGAAACGAAGGGGCATGATTGATCTGCATGGATTACACAAAAATACCTGGACGGGCGTTTGTGCATAAATGACGATGTTTGTTTCACGAGGCGTGGGATGGATGGCGGTAGGGTAGATTGTCACGAACCGAACTGATATCATGAATTGACGTGTATGCATGAGCATTATCCATAAATAGATTCTACTTTGCCAGTGCCTTGGAAATGTGTTTCAGCCCAGTGCGCTTCAGTATTTCGTCTCTCAGATCGTTGCCCAGTTGCCTTGCATGTAGACAGACCCCCTTTGGTATCCGCTCATCAAGCGCAATTGCATGCTCATTGATCCAGTGTTCCTCCATAGGCTCAAGTAGCTATCTAGGTAGGATGCCCTCATGGGAAGATGTTTCGACATGCGATGCTATTTGATACATACGGAAAATCAAACAGCAGAATTCTGGAAGGCCCTCTTACTGTGCATATGAAGCAACCGTGCATCAAGTCACCCCGTCGTTCCGGGAGTTACTCCAACCAGGATTTTTCGCTGGCTCGCCTTGTCCGTGCAAATGCAGGTATACCTTTCATCCAGTACGTAGAGCCTGGGAAGACACCACTTCCAGCAAGCGCTTGTTGCGACCCCTTGACGGGGACTTCGGCTCAGGGGCAACCGGAGATTCATGAGCAGCACCAGCGGAGCCACAATGGCCGCAGTCCCAGACGAAGGTGCAAATCCATGGTGTATCTACCACGTCTTCTCCAGAAACTCGCTGGTCGCGCGCCTGAAGGAGGTTCTCAGAGTGCAAGAACGCTGGAATCAGATGGTTGGCCTACCAAGGACCAGACTGTTGGCTGACTTTCGCGACATGAATGCGCGCGACGAAGTGAGCCATATCTGAAGGCCCCGGGGAAAAAAAAGTTCAGGCGGGTAGCCCTGCATGCAACAAGTCTACGAATGAGCCTACATTGATAGGGGTCGCACGCATAAAAGGAAAAAGGCCAAGAACATCCGGATATGAACCCGCGACCCTCGCCCCCAGCCGCTTTTTCCGATTCTACTGCTTTAAAAAGGCAGCCAAAAATATATATTCGATCATTTCGATGTTCGATATTGAATGAGTGTATATATATATTCGATCGTGTTGGAACATTGGAGAGAAGAGCTCCCTTTAACCGTATCGAAGTTTCTAACCATTCGACCAACTTGGATTTTTTTCGATTGCCCGTAGGCGAAAATCCATCCACTTGTTGTACCCTATAAGGTCTCCTAGGTTTCCAATTAGTTTGGTGCTAGGGGTTGCTGGGTGGTGATGGTGTGCTTGCTGGCGTTTGGTGTTGCCCGGGGGTACTCGTGGCGGTGGTTACCCCTGACGCGGCGGGCGCCCTTGGCGGCACAGCTGGGAGGTGGCTCACGTCAGGATTGACTTGGCCGAAGACACCGTGAATGAAATCGAAAGAATAGATATGTCGAGTGAACGCCGATTTGCGCGATGCCAAATATTGAGATCAAGGGCCGTCGAGACCTGCATCGGCTGTCGGGTGTGCTGATGGGGTCTTCACGCAGCAGAGTGAGCGTCCCCGTAGCTGAGAAGCCAAGTATGGAAGGAAATCGAGAAGAAAGTCGGTGCAAGAATCCCTCATTCCCGGAAAGTATCAATGAGGATAAGCTAGGTTGTTGAAGCGAGCTGTAAGAAAAGGGCGTGGGACCATTGTGACGTGACTTGAACTGATCTGGAGTGACGTGCTCTGGAAGACGAGCAGTTGGCTACCTTGCACATTCAGAGTGGACTGATGCAGAAGTTTGCTGGATTTTGCATGCTGCAAATTCCGTCGCCCCGGGGACGGACGCTTTTGGTCGAGTCCAGTATGAGACTGGGTGGTGTAGCAATCCACGCGTTTCCTCCTTGCAGGCCGAAGTCAATCCTCCCACCTGGCCAGATCACTTGGATTGTAGCTGCCCGGGATCTTCCGAGTCTGTGAATGCTGTGTCTGGTGGACTGAGGGCTGATGGAATTCGATGCCGACTTCTGAGGTAGCCTGTTCTACGTGTTGCTTAGGGAGAGCGCTGTGGCCAGTCGCACGCATAGCATAGACACCTTCAGGACTTTGGGGGAAACCTTGTGTCGGCTTCACTAGCAGAGGGGGGGTTCCAAAGATGGGGAGAGAGGGCAAGGCGCACTTGATTTGATTTCCTCGGTGGTGGTTTTGTCCCTAGGAAGGAGATGTGAGGTCCCCGTAGACCGCGGATCAGCGGCAGCCCCGATCAATATATCTTACAACTTCCAACGCGTCTCATTTCCAATTGCCACCACTTTCACCAGTTCCTTTTCTCTCTGCCTCGAGCATGGCATCAAACTCCTTCTGCGCCTGGCTTTTGGCATAGTCTTTCGCCTCGTCAGCTTCATTGTAAGAATAACTGTCCCGCGGTAATGTCTGGTCCTTGTCTTTCACAGTCGACGCAGCGTCCTGACGTAATCGACTCCACGATGTACCCTGACCAGACCCGTCCCTTTTGGCAGATGGTGAATCTCCAGGCTTAGCCTGTTGTCGCAGACGATCCCATGCTGAAGCCCCGCCGACGGGCTCAGGTCTCCCTTCACGTTCCGTCCGCCTGGCAGCAGCTGCGACAGGGGAAGCATCATCATCTTCAAACAGGCCCGCATCTGTCCATGAGCTTGATTGGTCGGCTTGTCTGGTCTGTTGCGAAGAAGGTTCGGCTGACTGCGCTGGCTGTTGGCTTTCGGTGTAACCCCATTCAGCAGGAGCAGTGGATTCTTGACTCTGCCAAGGTTGGGATTGCTGCCTCTGCTGACCCATCCGTCTCACCTCTTCTGGTGATGGTGGGGGAAGGCCGACCCTACGATACGTGTCGTCTCGTCGCTCTGCATCAGAAAGGTCAGGCGGCTGGCGCTGCGGCTCCTGAGACGCAAACTCCGGGCGCGGTCTCCTGCGGGCGCCCTTGGGGTCGACCAATCTCATGATTGCGTCGTTGACGCGTGCCATCCTCTGGTCGGAGACGGTGTCGGCAGCGATGCTCATCCGGATGATGGATGCGTAGAAGAGGCCAGTCCCAGTCTTGACCAACTGGAAGTAGGCGAGAAATCTGAGGGCGTGCCAGGTAGCCACCGCACTGGTGCCTTTCAGGAAGGACACGCGCCGGGTCGGGAAAGACGAAGGGCTGAACCATGTATCCGGGTTTGGGGTGTAGAAAGGGAACCTGAAGTTTGTGCGGTTGTTGTACACAATAGCGGCCGTGATGGTAGAAGCCATGGGGATAGCCCAGGCGGAGCGGTTGTAGTTCTTGGCCGAGGTCTGGGAGATGGCGTCTATCTCGGACTGGGAGAGCCTGAGATTGCTTTGCACGGCGATGCGCACAGTATTCGAGATGATAAAGTTGGAGCGCTTGGCCATGTCGACGCCGAACATGGGCGCCCAGCTCTGCAAGGGCGAGAGCCTGTCAAAGTGGATGGTGGCGCCATCCTCAAAGCACTTGTTCTCGATGGCCGTTTGCTTGAAGGGGTTGGCCGCGGGCCAAGATGCCCTGGGTGTAGCTTCAGAGGGCAAGTCCCTGAATATATTCTTGACAGCCTTCTCGACGTCCATGATGGCACATGCTAGGGCAAAGACGTGAAGGACAGACAGCGGGCGGGTGAATGAAATCCGCAGGGACCGGATCACTCGCCAGGCCGGAGTTCGAAATGCCGAATCAAGTCAAGTGAAGCTCAGCCGACGTCGCCGAGCTCTGTGTGATGACGCTGTCCAGGTCCACGGGTATTGCTGAACCCACACTCGCCAAGCTACTGGCCAAACCGGGCACCTCGCTGGCCCAAGCTCCCAGCTGTCCACAGCGCAACAGCACCCCCGAGGGCCCACTAATTGTCCAATGATGGCGGGCGGTTGGCGGGGTAGTACAGAAGGTCCACAGGTGGTCGCGCGTGCGCGTTAGTTGGGTGTCATCCTTGGCTACCGGGTCCCTTAAGGGAGTTCGGTTTGGTTGGTTGCTTTTGATTACCGACGCGCTCGTCGCGTCTTCCCACTTTACGGGCCCCGGATCACTATCACCGAGCACCACACTCAGCCCATCAACCAGCACAGGCTCCGGGAGAGTGTGCCAATTGACACCAAACATCGGCCAGTCTGAGCGGCCCTTGACTGTCGCCCGTGTTTATCAATACTGTACCTTTGTCAGACCTGTGCGCCCCTCTAGACCCCGGCTTCGACACATAATCACACATATACAAACGCTTGCTTCTAGGTCTGCATTCTGAAGCATAGCATCGGAGCTAAATGGAGTCGACGCAGTGATTGTCTGCTGCTCTCTCAGTCTACGATACCGAGATGCCCCTCCAGAAGTCCTTCTCCGAGCAGAACGGCTCATCGAGGAATCGCAGCAACTGGCACCGTTCAAAGAGCCATACTGGTGTCAACACGTCGACCCGCCCTCCTCCACCTGCAAAACCACTCGAACCCGTCTCCGAGACCAGCAGGAACAAACTACATGCGTTCGAATACCGCCCACCCGCGAGGGACGTCGAGCCTGCCGACGAGCATGTAGAGACTGCTGCTACCAAGAAGAACGCCTCCGACCTGGATCCAGCCAAGACGTCCGCCGTTCCGCCCCGACATGTTGACCAGACGGCCATGACGCCAGTTGCCAAGTTGGCATGGCAAGACCTTATAGGCATGCGCGATGCCGAGGAAGAAGAGGAAGACACCAGCCCGAGCGAGCGCATCTTGTGGGAGACGAAACGAGAAGATGGCCAGACCATATCACCATCCATGATGACCCGCAAGCGGAAGCGAGCACGCAGCTCCTCGCCCGTCTCCTCCCCCCTGAGCCATTCAAAACCGACAACCCCCGCAGTGAATCTGAAGAAGCTGGCACAGGCCGCCAAATCTTCACATGCCGACCCGGCCCTCGAACTGTGGGATCGCTTCACCCTCAGTGGCTCCACATCGGTGACCCCTAGGGGAGGTGCCAACCCGGCCCTGGCCCAGATCATGGTGTCGTCCTCGCCACAGCCCTCAAGAGTACTGTCTGGAGGAACCAAGGCGCCCGGTACACCGTCGGGAAGCGGCCTGAGGCGAGCAATCAGTTGTGGCGCGAATTGGCCTAAGCGCAGGCGAGGAGATCGTCCGGATACTGCAACGCCACTGGCGCCTATACAGGATCAGAGCCCAAGCGAAGGGACAAAGTCTTCCATGGTGAACGCGTTATTACGGAGTGTCAATGGCGAAATTAACAGGTCGAAAGCCATCCAGAATCGGCAGGAGTCAATGAGGTCTCCATCACCCAAAAAGCAATCCAAGTACTCCCCAGGACTACACGAATCGCCTACAAGAAAAGTAGTGCCACCGAGGCCACCACCGCCGCTATTCAAGTCTCCACCAAAGGTCAATTTGTCGCACAACCCCACAGCACATGTCCCAGCCTTGCATGACGGGGATTCATCTGACTATGGCGAGGATGACTTTGACGATAATGCTCTTATGGAACTTGACGCGACTTTGGCACCGCCTGACGAGAGTACGAGTTCAGCGGCACGCGCACCAGATACGATTATCACACAACCGGATCGCGTCTTAGGAAACCCTCCCAATTCAGATGACGATGAGTTTGGTGAATTAGATGACGATGTATTTGCTGCAGCGGAGGACTTGATTGCTGGCATTGATTTAAGCCATAGCTCTCTTGGTCGCTCGGGGGGGGCAGCAGACCGGCCTGTAGACACAGGCCTGAAGGCTGTATCGGGTAATCAAGCACAAGACTCGGGTGATGACGCATTTGAGGACGATTTTGGGGACGACTTTGACTTCGAGGCCGCTGAAATCTCGGCCACACAGACAGCTAGGCAGATGAGTAGTGCCAGCGGCGCCCTGCCTCCTGTACGTACGTAAAATAGATGAATATTGAAGATTTGCTAAACTATGGTTGTAGGCATCACATAAGCCTAGAGCGATCCAACGATACCTAGTGACCAAGGTCCTGCAGAGCGAGTTTCTGGATGATAATGGGAGATCGTTTTCAGAAAAGGTAAGTGGTATTGCGAACTCCTAACGCCCATATGCTCACGACTCCAGATCCTGTTTATCCAGGTTGATCGAAGTAATGTAATGAAGACTATCCATCTTCGGGGCGACTGGGTCGAAACGCCTGTCAGCGATAAAGCTTTCGTGCATGTCATCGGCGTCTTCGAACCAACGGGACAATGCATAATCGATAATAACCACAATATCCTTATTCTGCATCCCGACCAGTTGATATCAGCAACGGTTGTAGCGGATAGCTTCACTTGCATGCGGCGGGCTGTGCTCCAGGACCGTGTCAAGGCAACTAGCGAGGCTTCCGCACCATTAGTCTACGGCACTTTGTTACATGAGATATTCCAGGAGGCAATGATGACCAATGACTGGAGCATGTCGTTTCTCGACTCACTGATCCTGAAGATTACTGAGAAACATGTGGAGGATCTGTACAAGATCAAGGTGTCGATGAACGATGCTCGAGAACACCTGAGATCGAAAATGACGGAGTTGAGGTGCTGGGCCTCGGCATTTGTGTCTGATAAACCCAAGGTCAGTTTAGAATATTCATATGCGCCATTTCCGGAAAACTAACATAAACCTTAGCCTGACGCGGTTGTGCAGGGCCGCAACGGAGACAAGGCAGTCATGTGTGTGAGCAAGTTGCTTGATGTTGAGGAACATGTGTGGTCACCCCTGTACGGGTTGAAAGGCAACATCGACGCCACTGTACAAGTCACCATGAAAGATGGTACCCAACAACGAACTTTGACGGTGCCTTTCGAGGTCAAGACGGGAAAGAATGCAACAGCCAATCACCAGGCCCAGACGTCGCTCTACAATCTGCTCTTGTCGGATCGCTACGACATTGAGATAGCCTATGGCATCCTTTACTACATGGAAACCTCAAAAGTTACCCGCATCCCGACCATCCGCCATGAACTTCGCCACATGATCATGCAGCGGAATCAGTTGGCCTGCCACGTTCGAGAACGCAGTGTGCAACTTCCACCAATGAAGCGAAGCACCAATACTTGTGGCAATTGCTAC
Source organism: Neoarthrinium moseri (assembly GCF_022829205.1). NCBI lineage: Eukaryota > Fungi > Ascomycota > Sordariomycetes > Amphisphaeriales > Apiosporaceae > Neoarthrinium > Neoarthrinium moseri. The sequence goes on along the minus strand of NW_026055172.1, from coordinate 76,437 downwards.
GCAAAAGTGTCCTGCTTCATCTACCACAAACTGGCAGACGATGGCGATGTGGAGACAAGTGGCGTGAAGAACAAGTTCGACGAGGTCGTCAAGCACTTGACAACGACACACCAACAGTTTTTCCTGAAATGGGAAGATTTGTTGACCAAAGAAGAGAAGGAAAGTCAGAAACTGCGGCGCGAGCTGTGGACGATGTTGAGCTCAGAGCGTGAAAAGGTCGGTAGATGTTTTGCCAACGTTCTGATCGAAGAAGGCTCTGCATTTGAGGAGAAAGACAGTCCCAAGATCAACCGCTACAAGTACTCGTTCATCAAAGACACTCCACCGGCAGGTTTCTCTTTTCTGGATTCCCAGCTGGCTGTTGGTGAACCCATCGTAGTCTCGGATGAGCAAGGGCATTTTGCTTTGGCACTGGGCTTCGTCACTTCAGTGAGGAAGCAACGAATCAGTGTAGCTGTGGACCGGCGGCTGCACAATGCTCGTATTCGTCGGCCAGGATTCAATGAGACGAGCAACCAGGTGTTTGCCAGCATCATGGAGGTCGTACCGGAAGGGGCGCCGCCCACAGCATCACAAGGCAAAATCAAGAAATCCCCCATCCGCTACAGACTCGACAAAGACGAATTCAGCAATGGGATGGCAACCGTCCGCAACAATCTTGTGCAGATCATGGCGAATGACATCTTTGGCTCAAGAGAAATTCGTCGCTTAGTAGTCGATCTTGCACCGCCAACATTCAAAGCCGCATCTACGCAGTACAGTATCAATGGTCAGGAAAGCCTCAATGTTGACCAAAAAAAGGCGATCGAGAAGGTCATGAGTGCCAATGATTATGCCTTGGTACTTGGCATGCCCGGAACTGGTAAAACTACAACCATAGCACACATCATCCGAGCTCTTGTCAGTCAAGGCAAGAGCGTACTCCTAACTTCTTACACGCACTCGGCAGTTGACAATATTTTACTGAAGCTCAAAAAGGACAGCATGCGGATCCTGCGCCTTGGAGCTCCAGCTAAGGTCCATCCTGAGGTACAAGACTTTGCCATCCTGGCAGGGCAGCCAATGGATACTTTTGAGCAAATACATGATGCTTGGCACGGAACCCCTATTGTTGCTACAACATGCCTAGGTGTAAACCATCCAGTTTTCAACGAACGAACCTTCGACTACTGCATTGTCGATGAGGCATCACAGATTACCTTGCCCATCTGTCTGGGTCCTATCAGGCTAGCGCGGACGTTCGTCCTCGTCGGAGACCACAATCAACTACCCCCACTGGTCCAAAACGAAGATGCCAGAATAGGAGGCTTGGACATCAGTCTGTTCAAGCTTCTCTCAGATACGCACCCGGACTCGGTTGTGAACCTTGAGCATCAATACCGTATGTGTGAGGATGTCATGACTCTGAGCAATACTCTGATCTATAATGGCCGGCTGAAATGCGGCACTGAAGCCCTTCGCCATCAGAAGCTGGAGATTCCCAACATGGATGCCGTCCGCCAAAAGCATTACGACGCCTCGACAATTGCTCGATTCAGTACGCCGCGTTCATTCTGCACAAACTGGACGAATCCCTCATGTTGGCTTCGCTCTTTGATCGACCCCCAAGCCCCGGTTCGTTTCATCAACACAGACGCCTTGCCTGACGCGCGCGAGGAGGCCAAAGGAAATCGCATTGTCAACCCCACCGAGGCTCGCATCGTGACCCAGCTCGTCGATGCCTTCCTCTCCGTTGGCGTGCCTGCGTCTGAGATTGGTGTCATGACGCATTATCGAAGCCAACTTTCTGTGTTGAAGCATAATCTACGCGGCCACGGTTCAAATATCGAGCTGCACACTGCAGACCGGTTTCAAGGGCGCGATAAGGAGGTCATAGTGCTCTCTCTGGTTCGTTCGAACGAGCAGCACAACATTGGTGATCTTCTCAAGGATTGGAGACGCATCAATGTCGCATTCACACGTGCCAAGACGAAGTTGCTTGTGGTCGGCAGCCGCGACACCCTGAGGGGATGTGGCGAGGACGAGATGGTGTCGAGGTTCATCAGGCTGATGGAGGAGAGGAACTGGGTGTATGACCTGCCCAGCGACGCCCTGGAGAGCCACTGGTTTGAGGAAGGCGCAACACAAATTACCGCAACCGGCGAAGGCGCGGTGGTGTCTCAGAGGTCTCAGGATCTGTCACCAGCCAAGAAGATTTCGAAGAAGAGCCCGCTCAAGGGTCGTGTCTCTGCATTCGGGAAGGAGAACATGAGGCCCGTGCCGTTGAAGAGGGGCAAAGTCACTGAGCGGGCTTTGTTGAAAGGCAAGCCCATTTTGACGGATATTTTTAATGACATGATGAGCAGCCCTGGTGGATATTAGATATGGGCGAGGAGCGTGACGGCAACCTGAGAGTTGAAGGTTTGATTATATAAATAGGATTGGTGCTCCTGTTGGGATAGCATCGCTAGAATATCTGCATAACCATCCTATAGTGAGAAGGGCTTCCCGGGAAAAGTGTTTACCTTGTTTTGGCATGAAGAGATCACATTACGATGGGCTATATGGCGCACTTACAAGATCGCATGAAATCAGTCACTGTTCGACGGTCCCTGTAATTAATTCGACAATTACTGGGAATTTGACCGAGAAACAAAATGAGCAACTAGAGATTATTTGTTTACATGGTCAAGGTGTTCTAGTTTTCTGAATCAGTGTACTGGATGCCGCTGATTTAAACTTTAGCTCCCTGTTCAATAGTATAATTCGCGCAGTCCGATTTCGTCGTACGACTTACACATATGCACGGCATCGACAGTTCTCATCTGGCAAACTCCAAGCGCCAAGGCCCTAGAAGTTGCAACAGGACCGAATCAACATCAGGAAATCAAGACGAAGTGACTCAAACTGACTCGCCGTGCCTGATTGATACCCCGAAAAGGTCAAGAGCAATTCCGCAATGCCGGCACTTCCCCACAGCCAGTCCCCTCACTTGGACCGCGTCCCCCACATCGGCTGGCCCTGGAGGCGGCGATCCAAGACAAAACAGAAGAAAAGGAAAATTAGCGATGGCTGGGAGGACCCCGGTGATGACCTCATTCGAGCGATCCCGCGTAAACAACAACCCGTGCGGCCGGCACTGCAACCCTCCTCGCGATGGCTTCTCCGCAGGTGCGGGGAAGTACAAAACCCGCCTCGCCCGCTGCTGCTGTGGCTGCGGCCGGCTCCCGTCGTGAGAAGCGGAAGGCCGATGCGATCTCCGGCAGCAGTAACAGCACGACCACGACCAAGATCGGTGTAGCCATGGCTCTCACAGTGCTTCTCGTCGGGCTGCTCGTCCCCCTGGGCTTCAGCCCCTTCTCTCGGACCGCTTCGGCGCGGGAGCTCCCGGCCTTGGCCCAGGTCATAGACCAGAAGAGCTTCAACGTCCTCGAGACGGTGCCGCCCCCCTCTGTGGCCAATGCCTCCACGGTACGTTTGTTGAATGTGATAGATTGATTTATTAAGGAAGCAGAAAGACTTTGCTTCTGAAATTGAGTGCTAATTGGGTTCTCTAGCTGTTCATCTGGCCTGGAGTTACCGAGGAGTCCTTGACGGCAAAGCCATTTCACATCTACGATGACGACTTCTACGAGGTTATCGGCGACAACCCGACCTTGACTCTGCTTGCGCGAACTGAGTCTGATCCCTTGTTTCACGAGGCGGTCGTTTGGTAAGTCCAGCCGATCGACACGAGAGTCGAGCGCGTGCAGAAAAGCTAACACTTGTGTTCAGGTATCCACCTACTGACGAGGTGTTCTTCGTCCAGAATGCCGGAGCCCCTGCTGCGGGAACCGGACTCAACAAGTCGTCCATCATCCAGAAGATTTCGCTTGCCGAGGCAGACGCCGTCAAAGGTTCCAGGAATGCGACTGGGAACGTGACGGTCACTGTAGTGCCGTCGAACCCGCAGGTTGTCAACCCCAATGGTACAGCTCAATTCTGCAGACATGTCAGTTGTTTTGCGAGTGCTGACTTTTCCAGGCGCCACTTACTACAAGGGAAACATCATCTACGCCGCCGAAGGCCAGGGAGACAACGTGCCGTCCGCTCTCCAGTTGATGAACCCAGTAGAGCCTTACAACACGACCAGTAAGCAGATTTCTTTCTTAGAGCCAAAGCACAGCTGCTAACTCTTTGATGCAGTTCTTGTGAACAACTACTTCGGTAGGCAGTTCAACTCGCTGAACGACATTGCCATCAACCCTCGTAACGGAGACATCTACTTCACCGATACTCTCTACGGCTACCTCCAGGACTTCCGCCCGGCACCTGGCCTGCGAAACCAGGTCTACCGACTGAACGCGGAGACCGGGGCTTTGACTGTTGTCGCTGATGGTTTTGTGTTACCCAACGGTATGGCACCATTGACGCAAGCCTTAACTTTAAATTGGAACTAGAAATACTGACAAGAATTACAGGTCTGACCTTTTCGCCCAGTGGTGGCTACGCTTACGTGACTGATACGGGTATCAACCATGGCTTCTTTGGCTTCAACTACTCGGACCCATCCAGCATGTAAGTCCATGTTGCTCCTCCCTCCCCCTTTTCCACTGCTATACCCGTGATAACCCGAGGCGCTAACACTTTCACCCAGCTACCGCTTCGACGTCGGCGACGACGGCACCTTCGACAATCGCAAGACCTTCGCCTTCGTCGCGTCGGGCGTTCCTGACGGCGTGCACACGGACTCCAAGGGCTTTGTCTACGCCGGATGCGGCGACGGCCTGCACGTCTGGAACCCGTCAGGCACCCTGATCGGCAAGATCTATACGGGCAGCACCGCCGCCAACTTCCAGTTCGCAGGGGACGGCCGTCTCGTCATCATGGGCGAGACCGAGCTGTTCTATGCTACACTGGCTGCAAAGGGCACGCCGCTATACGAATAGGCTGGTAATTGGGACGCGCGGACGTGGATGGCTGCACTAGTCACTAATCTTTATATAATCAAAATGTATTCCTGGAATATATATGCAGCTTAATATGACAATGACAAACTTCGTGCCACTTGCTATGTTCAAACGAAGGACCGAAGGAACTTAGAGAGGCGCCGACGGTCTCTTCAATAGTCGGTTTCCTACGCGTTCAGCTAACTAAGAATTATCTGAATCCCAGAAAGCTCTAACACGTGCGTGAAGGCAAACAAGACGTTCAAATCTTTTGCCTCCCTACGTAAGCATATAAGTGCTAAAAGTAGTTTTCATGTCCGTGGTCGCTTTCAGCTATTCGCGAGAACGGAGATCTCGATGGCCCCACCGGGCACGTTCTTGGATGATTGGCCAATGGGCCTGGTTCGGAAGCGCAACCGAGCTGCCCAGCAAAAGATCTAATGTCGTTAATCACGAACCACCCCACTGTCGCCCTCGATCATGAACGGAAAACGTGCTGAAAGGTTCCCGAGATGCATGCAGGAACAGATAGTTTCGGGAGGGACCCGACTGAGTGGTTCGGTCGTTGGGCGTTCTCCCGGGACCCAGACGCACTACAGCCCCCGGTCTGCTTGATATAAGGACGGATCGCCGCGGTAGAGTGGGATTGGGATCTCCAAGTCCGTCTTCGTGCTTGTCAACGTCGCGCTTCCCTGATACTGAGGCCTCGCCCCGCGCCCTTCGTTGAACTACCAGTCAAGATGCTCTTCAGATGCGCAGCCGTATTTCTGGCGCTGACGCCAACCTCACTCGCGTGGGAATGGGGCAAGTCTGGCAAATGGACGGGTACGCAGCGGATGTCTTGCCATGGCGGTAGCTCGTATATCAACTACACCACCGTGACGGGCTTTTTCCAGCAAGACGACGCGGCTACCGACCCCAGCGGGTTCGATTATGTCAGCACTCCTATCCATGAGGACGCCAGTCGGCTTCGCTGATTCATTGCTAACAAAGTACAGACGAAATCAAACTATGGTCTCATCAACCAAACATACCCTACGGACGCCAAGTTCGACGTGGACGGCACCAAGACACAATGGCAACGTTTTGAGTACTACGTCAACACCCTGAACGTGGAGGCCGACTCCAAGACCCAGTACAAGGTGTTGTTCTTTGCGAGACATGGTGAAGGATACCACAATGCCGCCGAGACCTTCTATGGCACTCCCGCTTGGAACTGCTACTGGTCGGAGCAGGATGGCAACGGTACCGTGACCTGGGCCGATGCCTACCTGACGGAGGCGGGTATCGCGCAGACGACCAAGGCCAACAACTTCTGGAAGGGCCAGCTGAAGGACCAGAAGATGCCCGCGCCTCAGTCGTACTACACCAGCCCGATGAACCGGTGCACCATCACGGCGAACCTGACCTTCAACGGCCTGGATCTGCCGGCCAAGTACCCCTTCGTGCCGACGGTCAAGGAGCTGTTCCGCGAGGGCATCAGCATCCACACGTGCGACCGGCGCTCCAGCAAGAGCCACATCCAGAGCCTGTTCCCGTGGTACCAGTTCGAGGCCGGGTTCACGGAGCACGACGAGCTGTGGAATGGGACGTACGCCGAGACGTCGGCGGCGCAGGCGGTGCGCAGCAAGCGCGTGCTGGACGACGTCTTCAGCGGCGACGAGCACACGTGGATCAGCGTCACCAGCCACTCGGGCGAGATCCGCAGCCTGCTGTCGGTCCTGGGCCACCGCGCCTTCAGCCTGTCGACCGGCCAGGCCATCCCCGTGCTCGTCCGCGCCCAGAACCTCCGCAAGGTCGACGCCCCCACCGCCACCGTCAGCTCCTGGGCCCTCGACCCCACCTGCACCGCGCCGCCCGTCACGAGCATCGCCGGCACCGGGTGTGTGTGCTCGACGGCTTCGTCGACGCTGGCCAGTGCTACCTCTACTATCACTTCTGTGTAGACTAATGGGTGACTTGGACGTGGGTGATGGTTTGGTGTAGAAATAGCCAGTATGATGCTTGAATAACATATAATGCCTAGTATTCAAAAGATGACGTGCATCAAGGTATGAAAATATAGAATTTTGGGGTGAATCAGGCCTTGGCGTTGGAAGGCTGTCAGGTTGCTCTCATTTAGGGCAATAGGCCAGCCTTCACATGCAGATATCTCTCTGTGAAGCATACTGTCAAGGGTGAGTGGAAAGATAATAGTAGTCTCGAATGGCTATTCTTTGGATGCTGGGACCGCAAAGTTGTGACGAGGTGAACGTCAGAAATACTTGTGAATCAGCAGCCAAGGAAGATCATCAGCTCTCTGGTTTTCAGGTAAGGGGTTGGGTGATCGTCAGCAGGCGACCTGTATGGCATTATATCATATCAGCTTGAGATCGAAGGTTGGCTGTTCTAAGTCCCCCTGGACTGCCTCAAGCGCATGCATGGGGAGTTATTATGCGTGTTAATCAGGTACTAGGGTAGGTAAGGGACGGTTTGACTGGTGACTGCGCAATCGCAATAAGGATGGAATCAACGCAATGCTGCATCAAATTAATCAAGCTACTCTTTTACCAATGTGGCGACTCTCAAGCAGCCAAGAGATCCATGTGCAGAATATCCCAAGTTGTTTTTGCTGCAACTGCAGCTTGCCACGTTGTATATGGGTGACCCAGCTGCTCCCAGCTGACGGCATCCAACACTGGCGAGCGAGTACGAGTGACTAGCGTGACTAAGGCGCATCAAATGCACGGGCCTGGCGATGCAGGCGGCTGTTGGAATTCAGGCCAATCATGGGTAGCAGAGCCTGATGGATGCCGAGGGCAGACACGGCGGGATGGGGGATATGGCATATGGCCCATCATGGGATGGATATGGAGTTCGCCCGAAGAGTCGCCCGCCGCCTTGTTGCCCAATTGTGAATTGTGAATTGAGACCTACCAGTCAATTCATTCATCGTCGACAGCCATACAGACAAGGATACCTCACTTCTACCGCTGCAATCGCCCGCCTCGTCCGCGCGCGCTCCCCTTGCTTTTTGCCCCCCCTCCTCCAACGAACCCTTTCCGTCGACGGTAGCACCAGTTGTCGAAGGTAGGACCTGACTGGCAAACCCAGGCGTGGTCTGTCCAAGTATCTGTCCAGTAGGGAACCAGATAGCGTGGTAGCGCGGTAGCGTGGTGGTGTCCAGTGGGCCGCACCTGGGCAGCCGGTGGACAGCACAGCGCAGCCAGCAGGCACTGACTGCAAAAGCACGGGCCAGCAAGGCCCCAGAATCTTCAAGGCTCAAGGCTCAAGCTGTCAGCCCGCCCGCCAGCCAGCACACACAGAGAGCACACAGCACACAGCACACAGCAACAAAGCACGAGCACTCCTCCTCCCCGTCCTCCCAAGACAGAAACATAACATACCTACATCGTCACCATCATCGGCAACGGTCCCCCCATCACCTCCCGCACCCGACTGGCCAAACCCATCCAGGCTACTGGCGACGAGCGCATGACTCCCGTGACCGCCCATCTACGGAGTCTGCGCATAGTCTCCCTCTCCCTCTGCCTCTCCGCCCCTGCACAGCGTCACTCTGCCTGACCATCCACACGACACACCCTCCTCGTGCTGCCGTGCATCGCCTGAGCCCGGCCGCCCAGCCGCCCAGCCGCCCACGCCCGCCCAAGCTGCCCCGACGCGCACCGGAGGACGACAGCGAGGCGCAAAGGGAGCTTCATTCGGTTCGCCGCCAGCCTTCCCTCCCGAACCGCGTTCCGCACCTCCTCCCCCCGCAAACCTTATAACGACCCTCATGGTCCCTCCACCTCCGCCTGCCTCCCAGTCACAAACTTCAGGCAGGTCAGGAACCTTCTCCCCCGTCCCGCCCGGCCAGCCTCTGCAGACCGCCGGCGTCAGCTCTGCAGCGAGCTCCATCATCGGTAGCCCAACCGGCAGCCATCGATACGACCGATCCACCACCTCCGTCACCGTGACCCAGGTCTCTGTCCTCTTGGGTCAGCTGCAAAACGACATTGCGAACCGTACCAAAGTCACAGACCAGTTACAGAAAGTATGTTTGCCCTGTCCCATACCCCACTGTGCCACACGCGCTGTGTGAAGCACATGATCCCTAAGCACCCCCGAATTTCCCATCAGTGCTAACTCGGCCCCTTCCCCTCCCCTAGCTCATCAATGACAACGGCATGGAAGTCTTCTCGAAATACTTCACCAAGCTGGTGAACCAGAATGCCGGCGCCATCTGGCCCGGCATCAACCGGCCGGCCTCGAGCCCCGGCAACTACTCTCTGCTGGCCGCCGAGATGGCCAAGATCTCACATGACCTGGACCAGGCCCCAAAGATAGCCGAGTCGATCGAGAACGGCACCGAGGACCTGTTCCGCGTCAACTTTGATCTGTCCACCTTCATGGAACACTTCAAGCTGGATGCCTTGGAGAAAACGATACTGGCCCTGGCCTTCAAGTTCGGTCCCAGCCAGGATCTTAAGCTGAAAGGTACGTTTGATTCCGACCCCCGTTACCCTGCCCCTTACTCGTCCCGGTGCTGACACGTGCCTCTTCTCTTAGCCGATGCCATTCTTGCCACAAATTTCCCTACCTTTGTGAATATCATTGCTCGGCCTGACTACGGCGCGCATAGCGATTTGACCGCCGAATCTATCTCTACCATCCTCGATCGCTTCATCCAAGGCCACCCGCCAACCTTTACTCCCACCGCCAAGTCGGAGCTCATCCACAAGGTCAAGTCACGCTGGGCGCAGCCTGACCAGACGCCGCCTTTGGAAGTGCTGGCTTCACTGGACCTGCTCCGTGTTTTGGGTGATAAGTCCCCCTGCGCGCTTGCCTCGTACATACAGCGGGTTGGCACCGACTTCACGCGCGACGAGGAAACGTGCTATGGGTACCTTCAGAAGCGTACAGACAACATTGGGTTGAGCACGGAACAGGTCTCCTCCGCACTGACATATACCGCCGTCAGCCAGACACCAAGATTCAACGCCTCTGTCCTGGTTGCTGCCCTGCGGCGAGTTCTCCCGCCTTCGTTTGTTTGGCAGGACGTCGTGGCGTACTTCGACCAGCGCGACGTTAGGGTGTCGCCGGAACAGTTTTTACGCCTTTACCACGCCTTGTTACCCCTCGCCCAGCCTACTGACTCAACCGAACAACTCGACATACAAGTGCTCTGGGGAGGCCTGCACTGGGAATATCCCGAGACCCAGCTGGCTTTCATCTGCGCATTCGCGTCCCTGACACCGGAGCAATTGGATGCCACGACCATCCCCGGCCTACAGCCAACCTTCACTCTCGCTGAGTATGATCAATCACCTCCAGCAGCGCGTGAGAGAGCTGCCGTGGCCGTGAAGCATCCACTTGTATCAGTCGCCGCACTCTCGGCTATCTTCCAGGTTGCTCTTGACTCTATCCACGCATCGCAGGGTCCCGAGGCGAAACGGCTATTCCAACAAGTTGTCATTCCCAATCTCGACATCTTCCTTGTTTCAGCCTTCGGCGTACCCAAGCCTTGGACGTTGATGGCTACCGAGACTTTGACATCTCTCTTCGCAGAGTTTCTGTACAAGGGTCCTGAGGCTAGTGTCTTCGTCATGGACAGTCTCTGGAGGAAAGACAAGGACTGGGTTCGTCAGCGTCTCATTGATGCCCACGCGGTCAAGCCCCTAGATTTGGCCACCATCTTTGAGCATGCTGTGAGGCACAACTGGCTTGAGGATTTGGTATACCTGCCTAACGGCTTTGGTTACGACATTGCTGCTCTGGCCCACGCTCGCGGTTACCTCAATCTGCAGGAATGGGCCGGCACGATGATGCAGGAGTCCACTGACGTCTCCCGGTCGCTTCTACAATTCTTAATGATCAAGGCGGGCATGGAATTCCGATTTCAGCGCACTCCGGAAGGCCAGGTTCCGCAGAAGGAGAGCACAACACTCCACGTCAAAACCGTGTCGGCCATGCTTCAGATACTCGAGGACTTCATGCCCAAGTCGCCAATCCACGAGATGATCATGATACAACGCCAGTGCATCATCGCATACCCGCGGCTTATAAACTACGGCGAGGGATACGACGACATCATCGACGCCAACGGCGCGGCCGGCAACGCGTTGCCTTCACAGGCCAACGCTAGGATGGAGGAACACTACAAGCACATGTACTCTAATGAGATACAGGTCAAGGATATTGTCGATACCCTCCACCGGTACAAGCACTCACGCGAGCCGCTCGAGCAGGACGTGTTTGCGTGCATAGTTCATGGGCTTTTTGACGAGTATTCTCATTATACCGGTTATCCTCTCGAAGCCCTGGCTACCACTGCAGTGCTCTTTGGTGGTGTGATTTCGCACAAGCTCATCCCTGATTTACCGCTGAAAGTTGGCCTGGGCATGATTCTCGAGGCTGTAAGGGACCACCCGCCTGAACATTCCATGTACAAATTTGGTCTCCAGGCCTTGATGCAGCTGCTCGGCCGTTTCCGAGAATGGCCTGGGTTCTGCAAGCAACTCGTACAGATTCCTGGGCTGCAGGGAACGGAAGCCTGGAAGAAAGCCATCGAGGTCGTGAAGGACCATGAAGAGGACATGGCCCATGGCAAGAACGGCGCAGCGGCTGAGCCTGACATCATGGTTAATGGCAACGGTGGCGGCAGCGATGGGCGAGGTGGTGAGAATCCTACTCCGCCATTCGCATCCATCAGCGCCGACCCAGCGCCTGCGAATCTGCACTACGACGACCCCGACGAAACTGTTCAGGATTCGATACAGTTTGGTCTCAACAACCTGACCGCCGCCAAGCTGCAGGCTGTTTTCCAAGAAATCCGAGGCAGCTTCGAACACCGGTATCAGCAATGGTTCGCAAGTCATCTTGTCGAAGAGCGAGCAAAGATGCAGCCCAATTATCATCAGGTCTACCTGGACTTTGTGCGACTCTTCCAAGACAAGTCTCTGAACACTGAGATCTTGAGACAGACCTACATCAGCGTTACACGCATGATCAACTCTGAAAGCACCCTGCAGAACTCTACAGAGCGAACTCACCTGAAGAATCTGGGCGCCTGGCTTGGTCTGCTCACCATTGCCAGAGACCAGCCGATCAAGCACCGCAACATTGCATTCAAGCAGCTTCTCGTAGAAGCGTATGACACGAAGAGGCTCATTGTTGTCATTCCCTTTGTCTGCAAAGTCCTCATTCAAGGTGCTAGGTCCACGGTCTACCGGCCACCGAACCCGTGGTTAATGGACATTCTGCACTTACTTATCGAGCTCTACCACAATGGCGATCTTAAGCTCAACCTGAAGTTCGAGATCGAGGTTCTTTGCAAGGACCTCAACCTCGACCACAACACCATTGAGCCGTCCCAAGAGCTTTCTCAACACCGAGCCCAAGTCGACGAAATCGGCGACCTCACAACCGTCGATGCGCTGGATCAGTTCGACAATCTCTCCCTGAATGGAATGGCCGGCGCTGTCTCTACTGGCCTTTCCCCGCATGCCGTTGTACAGGTGACCATTCCAGATCTCGGACCCCAGCTACAAATCCCACCCGTCAATGAAATGATTGTCAGCACTGCTCGGTTACACGAAATGGTTCGCACGGCACTTACCAGGGCGCTCCAAGAGATCATCACACCTGTTGTTGACAGATCAGTAACTATTGCTGCCATCTCCACACAGCAGATGATCCACAAAGACTTCGTCACCGAGTTGGACGAGGCCCGGATTCGAAACTCGGCCATCACCATGGTCAAAGCTACTGCTGGCAGTTTGGCACTTGTTACTAGTAAGGAGCCACTACGAGCCAACATCACCAACTACATGCGCCAGCTTTCTAGCGAGCTGCAGCAACCTCTTCCCGAAGGCACTCTAATCATGTGTGTCAACTCGAACCTCGAGCTGGCCTGCAGTGTCATTGAGAAGCATGCGGAAGAGAGAGCCCTTCCGGAGATTGAGGAGATGATGGAACAAGAGTTGGAAGCTCGCCGTCGTCACAGGATGCAGAGGCCTAACGAGCCATACTGCGATCCCGGCCTTAGCCGCTGGTCTTTGACCATTCCAAACCCTTACAAGCTTGCCCCCAGTCTGACTGGCCTCACCGCAGAGCAGCTTGCAATCTACGAGGAATTTGGACGACAGTCACGCGCTCCTGCTCCCGCCAACCAGGCTCACGCTGCTTCGGCTTCCGATGCTACTCGCAGTATCGCGAACGAGGTTCTTCAGGATCAGTACAGCTCGGTCCCAAATCTACCAACCCCAGCCGAGACTCCTTCCTTGCCGCACCTACCGACGCAGCTCCCATACCCTGTTCACCAAGCAGCTGTGACGAATGGACGGCCCTCGGTGTCCACCCAGGTGGACGCACGGGCCCTCATTGAGCGGTTTGCCAAACTGCTTGGTGAGCTGCAGCGTGCCGCCATGGAGTCGCGTGAAGAACACTTCACTGATCTCCCAAGGCCTCATGCCGTGTTGGATGCTGTTGATGCCCTCACACAACTGATCATCAGGACCTCCCAAAGTTCTGATGAGTTTGCGGTGTATGCGGCGGAGAAGATCTGTGGAAACCTATTCTCGCAGGTCGACCACACACTCTTCCTCGAGAGTTTAGTCCATGTGCTCGAGTCCTTGTTGAAGATTTCTGCCACCTCTGGCTCCGGCCTTCTTGACAGAGTTCAGACACTCTTCCGTCAGCAACTGCCCCAAAGCTTCCTCAACATCTCTCTCATCACCGCCCTTCTCGGTACGACTCTGGCAGATCTCTTGAGCCTTCAGACTCTCGATGAAGCCGTGTCGCAGGCGCTGGCTAAGAGGGACGAGGGATCCCTGGAGTTTTTCGAAAGGTTGTGGGATCTGACACTTGCCACCGACAGGCCAGTTGCGCTTTACGGTGACTTCCCTGCAAGTCTGTCCCAAGTTTGGCCCTGGATCAACCAGGAGCCTGACCTTGAGGTCTCTCAGCGCTTGAAGTCCAAGATCCTAGGTTCCGGGCTCCTTCCTCCCGGACAAGCTGGAGATTCTCACCAGAACGAGCAGTACGAATACATTTTTGAGGAGTGGGTCCGCCTATGCTATAACCTCAATGCCCCAGAGAAAGCAGTCATCTCATTCGCCAGACAACTTCTGGCAAAGGGCGTCATTGCCAACAAAGACGGGCTTGTATCCTTCATTCGGTATTCGTTGGACATTGCCATCGCCATGAGTGAGCCGGCTTTGCTTGCTGGAGCTAGCGGCCACGATGCCTTCCTCGGTATCGACGCACTGGCTAGACTTGTCGGCATTTTAGCCCATGAGAACATCCTACAACTCAGCGACATGATGGTCGGAGCCATGGCAGTTTTAGATGCCGCCCTCAACATAGGCACACTGGTCCTCAACCATCACCATGTGCAGCGAGGCGAGAACTTCAACTCACGCGCCTTCTTCCGCTTCTATAACATGCTCATGTCCGAGGCGGATGCTGCATTGAACTCCGCTTCAGCCGCCGACCAAGACATCTCCGAGCCACATCGCCGCGAGTTCCTGCTCAGAGCAGCCGACACATTCCTACAGATTGCACCGAACCGCTTCCCTGGGTTCTCCTTCTCCTGGCTGGAACTGATTCAGCACCGACTTTTCATGCCGTACCTGATGAACCTGGACGGCAAGCAGGGCTGGGAACCCTTTTCCAAGATTGTGGTGGCGCTCCTGCGTGACGTCAGCGCATACCTGAACTTCGTCGAGATTCACGATGTTGCCAAGGACTTCATTCGGGCTGCTACCAAGCTCGTTCTGATTTTGCAGCATGACTATCCCGACTTCCTCGCAGCCCATCACGTCCGATTCTGCGCCAATCTCACACCTCACGCTATGCAACTCCGTAACATCATCCTCTTCGCCAATGCGCGCCAGGATGCTGGCGAGACATCGGGTTTATCGGCAGACTATGAGTCCGCCGGAACCTACATACAAGAGAATGGCCTGCTTGGACTCGTGGACCAGCTGCTGGAAAATGGTCCGTCGGAGGATGCTATCGCTCACCTGACCCATGCCATCCACAGGAACGATGGGCGATCATCCGTCTTCGGCAACGTCGCTGTCAGCACAAACACTGCGCTTGTGAACGCTGTGGTACTCTACATCGGCACTTGCGCTGTGAAGCGAGCGGAGGGCAAGGCTGACATTTTCGTCCCTGGCTCTCCCGATGTTGCGACACTGTCCCTTCTCGCCCACGAGCTGAGCCCCGAGTCGCGTTATTTCCTCCTGTCAAGCATGATGGACGAATTACGGGCACCTAGTGCCGTCACTAGCTATTACAGCCAAGTCCTGCTTGAGCTGTGGGGACACGATGTTAATGACCCCGAGGAACTTGATATCCGTCAGCAGATTGCTCGCATCCTTCTCGAGCGCTTCTCGGGCTTCTGGCCACAGCCGTGGGGTCTAGTCTATGTTACTCTCGAACTTGTAAAGAACGAGAAGTACATGTTCTTTGATCAACCATTCATCAAGGCCGATCGAGAGGTTCGCGACCGATTTCAGGCCATCTTCCGTAGCATCGCTGACATTGCCTAGGTCGGAACGCGATTCTTGCAAGTCGCCAACAACGCTCCCTAGCGGGCCGAGTCGCCTTGGTGGCTTACCGAGCGCAGGATTCGGAGTCACGCGAAAAGATCCGCTAGTCTTGGATCTACTGCATCTATTGTTGCAAGACAACGTACGCCGAAACGTACGAAAACAAGACCTTGAATAATCCATATCGCCGCTTGTGGTGCTACCCACATCGGCCCAAGTCACTCGTCGGGCCATTCTCTACCCCATGGTCAACGATGATAAACAACCGCTTGCGACAAAACTATCTTGAGCACTTTGAATCTGGTAATGGAACCTTTTGGGAGGAAGGGGACAAAAACTATGCCTCGGGCAGATCATGATACCACGCTTGGCGTTGAATCGACATGATGGTGATTGGAACGATGAACGGCATTTTAGAGGCGTCATAGGGGGGCAGCATGAATTTTTCTACTTCGACTGTACTTTGGTTTGAGAGGACTGTATGATAGGATTGACTGCTTGGGCAGGTGGTCAAGCCTGCTTCCTTCCCGGATTGTGTATTAATATATAGATCGTGCACACAAGCATCGATCCCCATCCCCATCACTGTCGTGATGTTTTGATTCCCTTGCTCTGATTATCATGTCTGGCTTGTCAAGATCCTTGTTGCGTTGTGGCCCCGGCAGGATGCAGAAGCGCTCAAACGTGAATAAGGAATAATAGGTAATGAAGGGCATATATTACACGGCTTCCCGCAGCCAAAAACTCCAAGCTGAATGTCTAAGGGGCAATGCTGACCGGTGACTGCGTAATCTTCCAACTTGGCAAGATTATTTGCCAGGTGCATTTCATACAGCATGTTTAGGGCCATAGAACACCCGGGTATTCACTTGCCTAGCCAGATTTCCATCTCGCGTACTCCCTACATAGTAGGAAGAAAAGTGGGACTCTATTCCCGGTTTGGATGGGCTTCTTTCTATCTCTTGAGCGACGGAAAAGCAATCGGTCACAGACAGCGAGCAAATCGTAAAACCACGGCGAATATACGGTGTCTTTGCATGATACGATGAAAACATTGCTTTCATCCTTCCGGAGCCAAGGGTGTGGCCGGGCTTTGATGAAAAGTCCGCTCAGCCCTGCTTTGCCGGATCGGACCACCCTCATGGGTCTGCCATGGATCCCCCGGGACTGAAGCCCCACAGGACGGGGACGGGACGTTGGACTGTCTTTGTGTGATTTCGGGACCGTGCCGTAATTCCTGTTGGGTGTCATCAAGTCCGATCCCGAGTGATATAGATATTTTCCGTCTCGGAGAGGTATAAGAGGAACTCGGGATGGCATCATCCTCAAGGTGTGGAAACCCATTCATGAGAAGCCTTTGCACCTGCTCAATAACTATCTTGACATTTCACATACCCCCTACCAGGCCGTTCTTTATATTTATTGCCATTTACCAGCTACCACTTAACATCTGTATTCTACACCATGTCTATACCCGGCCCTAAACGTAGGCTCAAAAGGACTCCACTTGACTATTTGGCAAGATAACGCTAACATTACCGCTTCTCCCAGCTCTACCAGTTCTGGGTAATCTCTTGGACATTGATGTAAATGACGGTCTCGCGTCTTTGATCAAGCTCGGCCAGAAATGGGGTATGATACAGCCTACCACCTCCTATTGCCTCCCTCCAAGCTAACCCTAAATCGCACTGCGCAGGCCCCATATTCTCCCTCACCTTCGCAGGCCGCCGCGAGACCTTTGTCTGCTCGCGCGAGCTGGCAGACCAGCTCTGTGATGAGACACGCTTCCACAAGCTCGTCAACGGACCCGTGGAGAAACTGCGGCCAGTGGCTGGCGATGGGCTTTTCACCGCGCCGCACGGGAACGAGGACTGGGCTATTGCGCATCGCACACTGGTGCCGTTGTTTGGTCCCCTCGGCGTGCGTGACATGTTCGATGGTATGCTCGATATTGCCGGCCAGTTGTGCCTGAAGTGGGCACGGTTCGGAACCAGCACGAGCTTCGACGCGGCGAGCGAGTTCACCAGACTCACGCTGGATACCATTGCCCTGTGCACAATGGACTTTAGGTTCAACAGCTTCTATCGTGAAGGCGATATGCATCCATTTGTCAGCAGCATGGTGGTGAGTTTTTCTGAATCTCTACTATTCGAGGTAACTCGACGAGCCAAGTTTGCTGATGAAGCAATCATATATAGGCTGCACTCTCCGAGGCAGATAAACAAGGTGTCTTACCTGATATGGCAAACTTGTTCCGCAGCAAGAGTATTGCAGAGTACAAGGACCACATCGAAAAGATGAATCAGGTATGCCGCGAGATCATCGCGCATAGAAGGAAGCATCCGAAGGAAGGGAAGCCCCGCGATCTCCTCGACACCATGCTGAATGCAAAAGACGACAAGACTGGCCGTGGGTTGAGCGATCAAAGTGTCATTCACAACTTGCTGACCTTTTTGATCGCCGGGCATGAGACTACAAGCGGTCTGTTGTCTTTTACCTTATATTACCTCCTAGAAAATCCGGAAACTCTGGAGAAGGCCAGGCAGGAAGTGCTCGAGGTGCTGGGAGCTGAGGAGCTCTCTGTGAGACACCTGCAGAAACTACCCTATCTCGACGCGTGTCTCCGCGAATCCCTGCGCCTGTCACCCACCGCACCTGGTTTCACGGTCACGCCTTTCAACAATGAAATCGTCCATGACGGTGACACAGAGTATATACTGCAGAAGGGAAGCCCCTATTTCCTCCTCCTGCACTCGATACACCGAGACACCGCGGTATGGGGCCCTGACGCCGACGAGTTCAAGCCAGAAAGAATGCTCAATGTTGAATTCGACAAACTGCCCAAGAACGCATGGAAGCCATTTGGCAACGGTGTCAGGGGCTGCATTGGCCGCGCCTTCGCGTGGCAGGAGAGCCAGATGATCTTGGCCATGCTATTGAGAGACTTCGATATCCGCAAGGCGGATCCCAACTACAAGTTGAAGATCAAACAGACCCTGACTATCAAGCCCGTGGGCTTTGAGATCAAAGTAAGTCCCAGGGAAACTTGGCGGCCATCGAGCGCATCCACCGGGTCCTTGCGCCAGACGCAATCAGAACGCCATCGAATCCCAAGAGGCCCGGTGTTACAAGGATCCATATCGAACTTACCAAAAGGCCACCCGATCTCGGTCTATTTTGGTTCGAATTCTGGTACATGTGAGGCGCTAGCCAATCGAGTGGCACAGAATTCCGTTGTCAGAGGTTTCTCGTTGCAAGCTACGGGCCCTATGAATGAAGCCCACAAGAACTTGCAACGGGGACACCCAGTCGTCTTTGTAGCTGCTTCATATGATGGGCAACCCGCAGAAAACGCGTCGGAGTTCATGGCATGGTTGAGTAGCCTGGAACCTGGTAGCTTGACCGGGGTCAAGTATGCCGTCTTTGGTTGTGGTAAGTTTCCCGCTACAAGTCGTCTGGACTTGCATAACAATATGGATACATGAGATGGTACAGATGGCTGATCTCGATAACGACAGGAAATCGCGACTGGCAAGCAACGTACTTCAAAGTTCCGAGGGTTCTTGACGAAGGCTTGAGCAAGGCGGGCGCAGAGAGGCTCGTGACAATGGGCATGGCAGACTCCGCAACGAGCGATGTGGTCTCAGAGCTGGAGGATTGGATGCAGGAAAGTCTCTGGCCACGGCTGTCCAAACATTTCAACGTCGCAGAAGGCCCAGCTGCCGTCAAAAGGGGTAGTCCGTCGAATATCACCTTGGGCGAGCCAGCACGCCTCAGCACTAGAAAAGGCTTCGCTAAGGCAACGGTCACAGAGGCCCGGGTACTTTCTGCCCCAGGGGTTTCTCAAAAAAGACACCTTGAACTCCGTCTTCCGGAGGACATGGAGTATGACACTGGTGACCACCTCCAAGTGCTCCCTGCCAACAGCCACACCCTAGTCCAACGCGTCCTGTCGAAGTTCCACATCAGCGCCGATACGACCGTGACGCTGAGCGGTGCAAACTCAATAGGTTTGCCAGTTGGCGTACCCATCACGGCAGGCGACCTATTCACATCCTACGTCGAGCTGGCGCACACGGCGAGCGCCGGGCAGATCAGGTGCATAGCCGACAGCGTGGACGTCGCGGCGGAGGCAACGGGGTCGAAAGCAGAGCTCCAGCGGCTCGCGAACGGCGACTGCTACAAGACCGATATTCTCGAGAGGCATACATCGGTCCTGGACCTGCTGGAGCGGTTCCCGGCAGCCAGGCCGCCCCTATCCGCATTCCTGTCGATGCTCCCACCCATCTGCCCGCGCACCTACTCCATCTCGTCCGCGCCGTCCTGGAAGCCCGGTCACGCGACGCTGACATACTCGGTCGTCGGGCCGCACGACGGCAACATGGCGGGAGCAGCCGCGGATCTGCCTCGCGTCTTCAGGGGCACGTGCTCCAGCTATCTGGCGGCCCTGGAGCCGGGCCACGTGGTGTACGTGCGCAGGGGGGCGCAGAAGAACGCGTTCCGAGCCCCGGCGGTAACGGACGCCTCGGTGCCGTTGATCATGGTCGCGGCGGGGTCCGGGCTCGCACCCTTCCGGGCGATACTGCAGCAGCGCCTTCTCGCGGCCAGCGCGGACGGGGTGTCGAGCAGGCCAGCCCCGGCGCTTCTGTTCTTTGGGTGCCGGGGCCCGGAGCTTGACTCGCTCTACCAGGATGAGCTCGACGTCATGGAACGCGAGGGCATCGTGGAGGTGCGGAGGGCATACAGCCGTGGCGGGGACGGCACGGAAGGCCGATACGTCCAGGACGCCGTTGTGGCGGCCAGGGAGGAGGCTGGCGAGCTTTGGGACCGAGGGGCCCGTGTACTTGTATGCAGTAGTAAGAAGGTCGCGGACGATGTTTTCAGGGTGATGGGGCCGACACTGTTTGAGTTTGATCGTGTGCAAAGCCGAACGAAGAGGCAAGGTTTGGGGGACTGGGGAGATGATATCAGAAGTCAGGGGCGTTGGGTTGCCGAGGTTTTCAATTAATGTTTGATGTGTTACATACTTGGCCTGCAGTTATACAATTCCGTACACAACCATTTTCGAAACAAGGTCCCAGTACGCCATGGGTATCAATCAAAACTCTATCATCAGTCATAACGTCTCAACAGTCATTGCCCTTTTCGCCGCAAGTCAAGGATCGCTTTCAAATGCAGATTTCCCTTCGCGCCCCAGCCAGAGGGACCACCCTCGACCTCAGGTCTCACAGCGACGTACCAGCCCCAAGCACGTCGATCCAGCTCCGAGGCGCTCAGGTGATCAGCCCAGCTATCATATAGCATCCTGAGAGCGCCGAGTAGCCGTCCTAAATTCTCCTCCTTCTCGATATTCATCGCCTTGACCGTCTTCTTCTTCGGTGTCGTTTGCTCCTCGCCGCCTCCGGCTTCTAGTCTGGCCGCGAAGCTCTTGAGGAGATAGCTTCTCGCGGCTTCTGGCCTGTGAACCGGCATTCCGATGACGCCAGCCTCATGGGACCTCGACCCTGATGCTGTGGAAGAAGACTTATTTCTCATGGCCTCGAGGTCAAGTCCCCAGACTGCCTCGCCGCCCACGCTGGCCTGCTCGCCGGTGACTCTGAGCCGCTCGGCTAGGGCCTCCTTGAGACAATTGCGCATGATCCGCCAACGGTCTGGGCCGAGCATGATGCCACCGTACCACCTAGTCATTACGACGAGTGTGTCCACAGCATTCACTTCGCGCATGTTCTTCAGCAGAAAATCGCCACAGCCCGACTCCCCATCATCGAATGACTCCTCCTTTATGGTATGCGAGCCAAACATATCCGGCTTCTTGACGCGATACGCCCAGGCGTTGTGTGAGGCAGTCTGCAGATTGGGAATGGCGTTGAAGAGGGATTGCAGAGTGGTTTGCCGTTGCGAGGCTTGAGTGATCTGCGTGGCCCGTACAATGAAGGTCGATTGCTTGAACGAGACCGGAGAACTCGCTGACCACGACCTGGAGATACTTGCTGCTGTCTCCTTCTCTTGTTTGATACTGTCGCCCGGGTCCGCCGGTTCCGTGACACTTGATGCCACGCTATTTGGCACCTTTGGCGTATGCTCCTCTTCTCCCTTCCACTCGTATCCACTCCTCTTCAACACTGTGATCTCTCTCCCCATGATCTTCAGCCGCGGTTGTCCGTGCCCCCAACCCTCGTCATCCGCACTTGGTCCCTTCTCGAGACCAATGGAGACGGCCTTGCTCCTTGAGTTCGCACTCACGACCGCCTGGGCTAGACTAAGCCTCGAGCTCGGCGGCTGTTCCGGCATTGTGTATCGCAGCAGCTCGACTGCAAATGCTAGCACAAGGGGAGCCCGGTTGGTCACCAGGGTCGTCTCGGCGATGACTTCTTCGTCCGTCTCCAGGGGGAGTACGAGGGACGCCTCGACCTCAGCCGGCGAGAGGGGCGTGGGTCCGTCCAAGAAGCCGGCATCGTCTGAGGCCTTGGAGCGCTTCTGCGCGGACTGCAGGAGCTCGGCGCCGGCCCGTTTGCTTGTCGACGAGGGGTTTGGGTTCTTCAACCGGGCTTTGCAGGCATTGTGTAGAGACCTGGCCGCCTTGGCGTCGGTAATGGCGGCTTCGATATCGGAAAGTGGCGCTTCTGCTATTTGCTGAATGCTGTTACAACATTGCCACCGATTAGCCTCCGATTCCAGCGCTGGTGTCTATGGGCGGACTGGTGATGTGTCACACACCTCCGCAGGTTCTTGGCCTGGAGCGCCTTCACTCGCATCATGGCGTCCTTGATCGGGACCTTGCCCAAGGTCAAGAGCCGAAGAAGCTCTTGGAGATCTTGCTGGGACGCCATTTGTGGGTTGGTGTCGATTGAATATTATGCAGATATATAGTTGCACGAAGCTGGACGCTTCAGCTCATTGAGATGCACTCTCTCATACGCCGGGAAGCCGAAGCCGAGAACGCGTCTGTGTGAATGAATGAATGAGCTGTAACCACGACCAGAAGTAGACGCGTCTTGGGGAAGCTGCTGTGCGTCATCGGCCTGCAGTGCCTGGAGTTAGCCAGCGATGAACCCACCGGCGCCCTGCGGCACAAAATACCCATCCGTGGGCGGCTCTCCCCGCACTATGCAGCCTGCAGCCTGCAGCCTGGCAGCCCACTCAGGTGCGTTCGCGCGCAGGATCGAGCATGGTGAGCGGCACTGAATAGGAGACGCTCATCTGAGGTAGGGTGCACAATTTTATACAATATAGTCAGAGAAATGCATCCCTTTGGGAAAGCACAGCATAATTGTGTTATGTACATGCCTGACCCCTGAGCGTTCCCCAAGGGTCGAGTTGCCATGGGTCTACTATGTACTACTTTGAAGGGTCCCCCAAGTCCCCCAAGGCTCCGTGCTCCACCCCGGACGGCCTTCCAGAATTTGGATTGACGGGAGCCGGCGCGCCGAGTCCGCCAAAAAGCAACCCAGAAAAAAATATCCCAACCATTGCAGATCCGATCGACAAGGAAGCTGCGTCATAACGGTACACGTTCCCGAGGGGTCGAGGGTTAGCTCACGATCCAGGCACTCGCTTCTTGCAGATTGATCAGATCAGCGTATCCGGGCCCTGAATTGGCAGGTGCGCTGCCAGGAGGACAAGCATCCGTCTGGGTCCTCAGTTGTCGACGGAGGGACCGTTCGTTCGATCAATTGGACCAGGAACATAGCCTGTCAGGGGGTCAGCACAGGAGTTCCGGGGGCCAGACAGACGCCGTTACTCAGAGACCCAGCTGTGGCATCCTGGTTGGCAACGTCGGCGGCGACCTCAGGCTGCACCCCAAACTACGGCATCAAGCCGAGTGGACGACGGCCACGGCAGCAACCACCTATTGGACCCGGCCCACCAGAATTCACTCCGGGTGGGATATCGAATCTAGGGGGGAAGTTGTCGACGGTCGTCATGTCGCTGCAACCGGTGCCAGCCCATCATGCGCTTAGAGGCATATCCTTGCTCCGTGGGAGCAGGGCATATCTGAACCAGCTCCCGGCACAGCACACCGGATCACGATCAGTACGCAGGGCATCGTCGGGCATCAGACGATCAGCACCACCTCACAGGAAGACCCAGGCTGCCAAACCACTCCCGTTCAAGCCCGCACCACCCAAGGCTGCATCACCGCCTCCCCCGTCATCGCCTGCAACCCCGGGACCAGAGAGCAGCAATGACAACAGAAGCGGCACCGGTACCGGCAGCAGCGGCGGTGAGGCACCCCGCAAATTCAGCGTAGCCGAGTTGGTGCGCACGCGGTGGATAGCGCTCTTTGGCGCGGGAGCCATGGCCCTGTGCCTGGGCTCCTTCACGGCCTCCTTCGTGTACCTGAACCTCTCGCCGGCGCCCAAGTACGAGACGGGCCACGAGCCCACGGTGCCGACGGGCCGGCCGGGCATCCAGTCGCCGCTGGAGTTCGACCTGCACCTGGACAAGTCGGAGCACCGGTACGGCATCACCAAGCTGCGGCGGCAGCTCGGGGAGCGGGCCACCGGCCACGTGCTCGAGGTCGCCGTCGGCACCGGCCGCAACCTCGAGTTCTACGACTGGGCCGCCGTCACCGCCGCGCACCTCTCGACGGGCGAGCGCAACCGCGGCCTGCTCGAGAAGAGCGGCTGGGGCGCCCGCCGCCTCGAGGACGTCCGCGAGATGCTGTCCTTCACCGGCCTCGACATCAGCGAGACCATGCTGGACATCGGCCTGCGCCGCGTGCGCCAGGTCGTGCCCCACGGCGTCGACCAGATCCCCAAGAAGGCCAGCTTCGCCCAGCAGGCCGGCCAGGGCGGCGGCCACGTCAGCCTGCTGGACGGCAAGCTGCGCATCATCCAAGGGGACGCCCAGGACGGGCTGCCGGCGGGGCCGGGGCCGGCGGGCCGCTACGACACGGTGGTGCAGACGTTCGGGCTGTGCAGCGTGCGCGACCCGGCGCGGCTGTTGGCCAACATGGCACGGGTCGTCGTGCCCGAGACGGGGCGCATCCTGCTGCTGGAGCACGGGCGCAGCTGGTGGGAGCTGGTCAACGGCCTGCTGGACCGCAGCGCGCAGGGCCACTTTGACCGCTTCGGCTGCTGGTGGAACCGCGACATCGAGGACATTGTCGAGCGCGCCCAGGCCGCCGTCCCCGGGCTCGAGGTCGTCGAGATCAGGCGGCCCGGCTGGTCCACCTTGGGCACGCACCTCTGGATCGAGCTGAGGGTGCGCGAGGTCGGGGGGCAGGAGCCCAAGGAAGACGGCCGCAAGCCGGCGGCAGAGGATGGAAAGGGGTGGGCAAGTTGGTTGAACCTGGGTTCCTCTGCCTTGACACCCAAGCCGCAAGGCGAGGCCAAGAAATGAAGTGGCAGTATGTACGTGTACGAAATGTAGAATACCAGGTGCGAGAACCATGTGTACAACATCTCAAGAGCATAGTAGACAGACATTAACGATAATCGACGACGCTAATAGTTTGAAAGGGGAATTTTCTTCTGTTTTTGGAAATGGAACTATCAGTTTTCCTGCTCCTGGCTTTCATCGCTGCCGTTGGCTTGGAGCTCTAGCCTGTGGGATCATCAAACGATCCCTTCTCTACTTGTACAGGTATTTTCTCTAACCACGAAGACCGGCTTTTTGTTTCGCTCTCTCCTAGGTATCGGTACAATTTTGATTCCCGCCCAATCTTCGCGGCCGGTTTCATCCCCCTTTCTCGCAGGGTGCTGGGGAGCTGCGGACTCTTCCAGCCGCGTCGCCCGTTCTCACGCCACGAGGGGTCCACTCTTGAAACTTCTCCTGCCAAAAGACGATTCCCAATGTCTTTTTCTAGCCAGTAGCCAATCCGCTGGCCACGGGGAATGTCACCTCCCAGTATCCAAATCGCCAGAGGTATAATGAGAGTAAGGGGCCTAACCCCTAAGGAAAAACAGAGACCCTGTAGCAAAATCAAGTCCCAATGAAGCGCCAAGAACGCCGATGCAACCCAGTAAAGCAACTTTCTGCCGCGTCGCATCGCGCTCCCCGGTCTACAGTATTATCGTCTTCAATCATACACAACTCGTGGTGTCGAGTCACGACCTAGTAGTCGTTCAAGAGACAGTCGAGCTCGTCGAGCTCAATTGTCTCGGGGCTCCTGTCCCAGTCTAACATGGCGTCGAGCTTGGACCAGCCTTCTGCTTCGCCATCCTTCTTCGGTGGCATGGCGAAACTGGGCCGCATCGCCGGGCTGGTCATATAGGCCATGTGTGGCAGCAAACCGGGAGCGAGGTTGAGGCCTCTTGGTTCGCCAAACAAGGCGTCGTTTTGCATGCCATCGTACACATCCATATTTTCGACAGGGTTGACGGACAGTAAAGACCCGCTCAGCTTCCGCTTCTGCAGACCATCTGCAGTCTGAGTAAACTCCCTCTCATCCTTCTCCAACGGAGGCTCGTCCTTCTGGTTGCGCGACATGGACGACACACGCGGCCGGCCAGACAGCGAGACAGACCCGATGGGTGTACCGGGCATCTGAACATCCTCGTCCATCTCATCGAACTCGGGCGATGAAAGGTCTACCTCGGGGGAGAGACTGAGCTCTCTCCTTCGGTCGTTGTCGGCACTCTCGGCATCCTCGGTTGTCGACGTCGAGCTCGACAGTTCGGGGGTAGCCATCGAGCGCTGAACAGAGGATGGGTCAGGGAGAGGCTGGTGTGGGCAGGTCGTCAAGTAGAAGTAAGTTCGTCTCGGGTGAACCGTCTCGAGCTCCTTGGCGAGGGGGCAAGGAGCCAGAGCAGACCAACAGGAGCGCCTCAGGTAGCCTGACAGGCGCGAGGAGATGATTGCGCACGGGTTTGCCGACCTTGTAGAGTGTAAGCCCATGTCAAATCCCATTTTTAGACGACGAGGTGGTTGAGCACGGATGGACTTACTGTTGGACTATCTTGACTTGGTCGACCAAGACGGTGGCCAGATCCTTGACCAGGTGAGGGCGGTTCCTCGACTCTTGCAGGCGCACAATAACAGCCTCGACTATTTCATCGTGAATACCCTCCAAATCAACTTTCTTCGTGTCGGCTACCCCGGAGGACTCGGTGTCGTCGAGTTCAATCGACATGTGGAGTCCCGGCGACGGCGGGGGTGTTGTCTCATTCTTGGCTGGTTTCGAGGCTTTCGAGGTCGCTGGCTTGGAAGCGTCCTGGCCGTGCGACTTCTTGGCCTTTTTGCTCGGACGCGAGTTGTCGTCCTCTGATACTGATGATAACGAGCGCCTCGACTTGGGCGACATGGTGCTGGGTGTTGTGCTGCTGTGGTTCGCAGGCGACTTGTTGGTCCGGGGATTCGACGACGGGACGTGTATGCCGAGCGAGGGCAACGAGAGTGACTTGCGACGGGTGTCGTACGGCATCTTGACGAGGGGGCTCGAGGGCGGTTGCAAGTCTATCCGGGTAGTCTTATAGTCTATTATGTATGTGGTGGTGGTCGTCAATGCAGCCCGTTGAAACTGTGGCACGGCTGCAGGACGGGGCGGGCCGAGTCAAAACAATGGGGGATGGATGGGGATAGGAGATGGGTATTGATGGAATGTGGTGAGCAAGATACAGCACAGGAATAGTAGTACTACAACAACAATAACAAGGTATCAGGACGGGGGGACGGTGGCTACGGTAAAGGCGGTGGACAGGCGAGATGCATGCACAGGCACAAGCACAAGCACAAGCCAGGAGGCAATGAATGAATCGAAGGGGGTGAGTGAGGGTTGCCGGTAGGGGTAGGGTAGCAAAAGGTGGTAGGTAGGGGAGGAGGGAGGAGGCGGCGTCGATGGATGATGAAAGGCGTCGAGACACTGCGTTTGTCGATGCGACGAATGAACGGGGACCCATATGCGAGAAAGAAAAGAGCGTTCGACTAGAGCCCACACAGCACGCTACAGCTGGGTCGATGGATTATGGGGGGGTGGATGTCGATGGGTGAAGGGATAGGGATGGGATGTGTCAAGGCTGTGGCAGGCGGGCAGGCTACCAGAACCGCGCGAACTCTGACTGGGTCGACGGCAGAGAGAGCAAAGAAAAAAAAAAAAAATCGATGCGAGAAGTGGAGATGCGGAACCAGTGACATCGGGCTGGGCTCTACTGGCGAGGCCATCCCTGTACCTGGCCTGCGCCGAAGCATGGAATCGAAACAGGGATCATTGCTTGCTTCGAGAATGGCTGGGTCCCTCCGCCAGACCCTGATTGGCCCGCGTGCCCGGCCGGGCGTGGTCAAAGTGTTCGTCCTGTCAAGCTTGGTGTTTTAGGGGTCTTCGGGTTTTTCATAAGTCGCCCAGCTATGGCCGGAGCACAACTTGCCACTTGTACGTAATTAGTGGCTCGGATGCGCTGTTTTGCTACGTAGTTTATTGTTGACACGACTCTCTCTCTCCCGAGGTCCGTTGATGACGATAACTGGCCCCGAGGGTTGCCATCGAAACCACAGGCTGATGGGGAAGGGGGGGCATGATGGCGAGGAAGACCAGGGGAAGAGCGGGAAAAAAAAACGTAGATTGAGGGATGGGATAGACTTCAAGTAGCGGTAAGTGTGTAAACGCATAATGCAGTCGCATTGCTTCCCATGGCACAGGCAACGTGCGTCTGCTGCTGCAGGCGCATGTCCAAAAGCAGTCAGGGCACTTCGCATCGCAGCGCTGGTTGGCTGGAACAGCCGGCTATGGAACGCATGCCAAACAGAAAGAGGCGCCGCCAGTGCGAATGGGACGAGGGTCAGTCGTCAGCCTTGCTCCGAAACAGTGTAATTGCGCCGTTTTGTGCAAGGGGGTGATGGATGAGCGAGTCGCCGGAAGAAAAACTCGGAATGAACATGCGACTTACACAGTACTAGGCTGCGGCTGCTTGCACGCACTGCGCAGGGAGGCCCGGAGCGACAAAAAAGAAAAATTTATGCCCGCCTAACGGGAAAGTAGAAGACGAAAAGAAAATTCCACTGTGGAGTCCAAGCTCCTGTGCTGGGCGCTGGCACTTTCAGCTGCCGACAGCCAGCTCGCCCACTCTACTGGGAGGGGGAGGTGCGTGGAGCCTGTGTAACTCGGCATACTTTAGTACCCCTACATAGGTGAAAGTAGTCGTGTGTGACCATTTGCGTGCACCAGACACTCTTTGGCGAGGTTTCACCTAGCCCGCCGTTCGTTCGGCCGTGCAAACTGAGGCCAACCTGAAGGGCCGACCTCCTACTTATGGCACCAACATGGCTTCCAGGGCCCTGTAAGCCCTCGCAACCAAGATACCAACGGGGCCATCACAGAATGATGTGGTGCGTTGCACCCAATCGCACCACAAAGCTTCTGGAAAGTGTGCCTCGTCATATTGATCTGGCTTGAACTTACACAGTAGCTTAGCCCCCCCTCGACAGGTGCATAGTCGATCCTCAATACACATCACTGACACGGTAGTATGACTGCATAGTCGCCGGCGCAACCCCCTTCCTCTATTGTTACTCCATGCTGACGGCACCCGGACCGCATCCTATCGTCGTCTCTGCCTCCTCTGATCGTCGTCGAGCCCAAGACACAGGGAGTTAGGGACACTGTCAGCAACATTCATCCAAGTGCCTTCGCGCTACGTTGCTAGCGAGAGCCTCGGATGGATTGCCGCGGCCACTACTGTGTAGGCTCACCAAGCTTATGCCCCGCTAGCAGCCCTTCGGTCTTAGGGCCGACTGGGCTCTCGTGCTTCTGGATTTTGCTGGGCCGGCTCTGCTGAGGCCTACCCAATCAGCCAATCCAAGTCGTATCGCTGCGTTTGCGCCTGCATGGCCTGTCGAGTACATGACGTTTATACCTGGTTATCTGCTGCTCACGCGAGATGCTCCCCAATTCCCCAAGGATGCGACAGGCTGCCATTGGCTCTGCCGTTCATGGCTGGAGTCATATCTCTCCACCCTCTAGATCATTGATCGCGATCAGGGATATGCAATTTGGCAATGCGCATGCGAACAGTCTGTTGCAGAATCCTCTTTTACGAATTCCTTCGCAGCCCCGAGGCTGGCCTTGTTGCCGTTCTGGGACGGACCTGACTCGCTCCGCCTAACCATGGCGCAGAAGGAAGTCCCGTTGCAACTCGCCCAGATAGGGACTTGTAAGTTGCTTCGACGCAGTGTCTGCACATACCCATCATACGTCGGATCACCGGCATGTGCAAAGACATTGCCCATTGCTATTTTTTGAGACGAGTCAATTAAAATTACCGAGTTACCAACAACTTGCTCAATACTGCACTGAAGCTGTGAGTCGCGCGGAGTTCAGTCACTTTTCGGACAGTGTCTCATTAGTATATGCCTGCCAGCCTGCCTTCGCGAGTTTAGAGTTCTAGGCTGCGATCTTGCCTGCTACGCAGAGTTCCTATTGGCCACCAGCTCCGGACCAGCGAACCTTTTCCTTCGGCGCTATCGCAAGCCTGGCAGCTGCAGCGAAATCAACGAAAGACTCCGTAGCGTGGCTTTGTCACGAGGTGAGATTGCTGTGTCCCTGTCAGCCGGAAGCTTAGTGCACGTCCTATGTGCTTCGCCTGTCAGGCTGTCACCCTGTGGCTGGCACTTTACCGATCCAGCTTGGCCGGCCCGAGACGTTGGCTCGGCTGCGCATGTTGTCACCTCTGGAATTTTTGTATATACATGTACACTATGTGATCCAGCCCACGTTATCGGTTCGGGATAGGATAGCTGGGTCGCACTGAGTCCTCCCGTTTTCGAAGCTCCATTCGTCGGGTCATGGAAGGAGTCACTCGTCATGAATTCGTAATTCCGACCGGAGTTTCTTCCTAAGAGGAACCAGGTTTGCAACCAACGTTGATCTATAGCTATCCAGTAAGCTCCCAAAGATCAGCTGAGATCTCGCGAGTCAAGGCCAACGCCTGGAACAGAGTCTGTAGCTGGCCTCTGTATAATCCCTAGCGGAAAGCTACCAGCTCTATCATCGCGCTGCCCTACCTCTGGTGCCAAACGCCGCGCGACAGCTATGTCATAGCTTGGGCAACATGCAACGCTTTATCGAGCTGCCTCGTTGCGCCTAGGTCTATAGCACTTCACCCGGCTTAGCATTAAGCACCCTGATGTACTCAGTAGTTCTAGATTGGGCATCATGCATGCCAGGATATTTCTTTTAATTGTATCACCCGCGAGCCACTTACCAGCGGGCTGTACCTTCATCTCTGCGGAATTGGCCATCGAAGCAACTCGCAGCGATGTACTTAGCGGGCCATCAAGAAATCCGCCGCGGCACCTCCGCCTTGTTTCCTTTCTAGTGGGTTTGGGTTATCCGATTAACTTCTTCCAGATACAGCGCCGACGGCCAGGGGACATGACTCTCCAAGGCGCTGACCAGAGAGATATCACTAACTGTTAGTCAGTATAGCCAAGGCTTAGCGCTTGAAAGGCATCACAGGTGTGCCGTCTAGCCGTGTGTTAATCCGGAGAGTGGCCCTGTAGCCTTCGGGTGGAGGCTACTATACTAACTATATTTGTCGACTATACTTTGGCCAAATTCCTGCCCGAGACCATCTCGAAGCCCCGAACTTCTGGCTTATGTGGGCAGTCGCAGTTGGCCGTCAAGACATGTCGACCTTTGAGATGCTGTTAGTTATGCGTTGGTTATGACTTATCTTTGAATCTACTGGAAGTACGTCTAGCCATAGATGCCATCCGCTCCCCACAGCTGAACTGGTCGCCGGATTATTTCGCCTGAGTGATAACGGACAGCCCGCCATACGCTAGGGGTCATCCCGCGATACGGGGCACCGATGGGACTCGTCGGGCCTCGCGGAACTGTTATCTCAGCTGTAGCCCTGTGCCGAAACTGACCAATGGCTAGAATGTCTGGTGCCAACTGTCCTAACAGCTATCGAGCTTACTCCCGTTTCAAGTAAGCAGTGAACGTAGACGTAGGGGACAACTACACAGCAGTGATCGACATCGAGGCCAATCGTTTCCGGAGATTCCCGCCGACTCCTGTCCCTGCACCGAGTTATGTGATCCTAATGCCTACGTACAGCAAGATTTGCGATTGCATGCACCGTTGCAGTTACAGGGTATCAATGGCAATGCAACGCTGGTATCTTTAACAGTAGGTCTTACGGAAGGTACCTCGCTATAGCCAATGAGGAGTTCGACGAGTCGAGTGCTTTCATACACAGGAATCTTTCTCTGATAACTCTAATACTCTGCAGCGGCTTTCTTATCAGCGACTCTGAGCCAGGGCACAATGTACGTCCGTTTCGTTTAGGAAAGCCGATCCATAGTTGAGAGCTATCAAGGGGAAGAAGACATTTGCACGATGTGGCTCAATTCAGGCTCGAAACATGCAACTCTATGCTACAAAATACCTTCAGCAAAGGAAAAATGCATGGACGAACCGTGGCGCTCGGGAGTCTCACATCTCGGGTTCGGTTGGTTGACTCAAAGGTGGCGTAGTTCTTGTCTTCATGTCAACGATAGAGTTACGCATCTTAAGCCAGCCACGGCTTGCATGTATACGAATAAGCCAAGGCGTATGTCAATGACGATGTGAGGGCGAATTCGGACAAGCACATGGATCCAACAGGTATTCGGAAAGCCCCTAACTAATAGAAGGCAGCGAGTCTTACCGCTTATTCGAATGTAGTTCTACTACTTATTACAGTGGTTGCAGAATGGGAAAACGCCAATCTAATAGAAGGCAGCGATTCTAACCGCTTATTCGAATGTTGTTCTACTGCTTATTACACTGGTTGCAAAATGGGAAACCACCTATTTAGTAAAAGGTAGCGAGTCTAAACGCTTATTCGAATGTTGTTCTACTGCTTATTACATTGGGTACAAAATAGGAATCCATATAAGGGCGAGTTGGCCATTCGTCATTTCGTTTATCATTATATCTGGTCGTTGCTAGAGCAACTTGGGCTTCAAGCCACAGCAAGTTGGCCTCGCGACACATCGTTTTGTATTGTACTCAATCCTACTATCGTATCGGGCTTTTCAAACAAACGATTACCCGAGTACAGCAAATTCAGGAGCGCATTGTCGTACTACAGAAGTGAAGGATCTGCTGATGAGTCGTTCAACTGTTCAAGCCAGCCAGGATCCTTCACCAAGACCATCATTGTCTCGAAAGAGACTGGCCTTTGTGATGCACGGCCCACATATTTGAGAAGCAACTTCCGCGTAGTGATTCCTGCCGTATTCAGTGATTTGTTGCTGATGTTTGGAAAGTACGATGGTTGAGCAACAGTTGACCCAGCGTTTTTGAATGGGCTGGGGCTGGCCTGGGGGGCATGCGCGGGCGGTCGTTGTGACCTTCGGGCCAAGGTTGTCTTCCCACCAACGTCGGCTCTGTAGTCAACTCCGCTCAGTGAACCACAGGACTCGCCATAACATCTGACACTATCCACTCGAAAATAGTCGAAAAATTTGCGTCTTATATTTTAAAGAAGTACCATCACTTCAAAGATCAAGATCGACCCAATGGCGTAGCGAGAGTGATAGTGATCGGGCTGCGCCTTGCCGCATTCTAAGACCGCCGTTCGACCGCAAAGGCTATATTGCAATGCACGCGCAAGTCTCCTCAAATTTCTCACGTGGTATCACGAATGGCTGATAGCGCTGAGAATCAGCCACATCTGACTTGGCTGGCAGGGCTGGGAGTCAATGACTGACAGACCGACTAGCCATGCAAAGCATGGTTGAGACCTGTTTTATATGCAATCGCGTTGAGGCGGCGGCTAAGGCACGATCTCGGGATCTAGTTCCTTTCGGCTGCTTTACGGATGAGTACGATCGACGCTGCGCGCCACCGAACGCTGAGCGGAGACATCGAAATTTACACAGATCAAGGCTCGATCCAATTGACTGGAAGCCAAGACCAACTTTCCAATGCAGAGCCCATTAGCGTTGTCACAACGCACGGCGAGTGAGAGTACCTACCCGGGTATCGATACGTCGAGTGTGTCTGCCAAGCAAGGAGGAGATGGAACTGAGTACACATCAACATGCGTGTTCTGATGATGGTAAGGTCTCAGCCCAGTCCTGTTACGGTGGTAACTTCCGTGAGGTCACTGAATGTACCTGTTTTTACTAATGTTCCATCAACGCTTGGAGATGGAGAGCTCGGCATGAGATATAAAGGAAGTATCTCCACAAAAAGGAGACGTTCTGTGGATTGATAGTACGGAAGATAGGCCAAACCACGAGGGCAACGACCAGGGTGTGACAATGAGGTCGATACTTGGATTCCTCCTGATCGTGCAGGGGTTTATCTCTCCTGCCGAGGCTGTATTTCCCTTCCCGGTGAACGGCCCTGCGAATCCGCCGTTCACTTGCGATGCCAATGGATATATTATCGAGATCGATGACTTGTACAGCATCAGTCTTACAAATGCTGCATACAGCCTCGTCAAAGCCGCTGTATGGCCGAACCCTATCAACGCCATGGGATACAACATCCTGGACAATTACATGTATGGAATCGACCAAACCACCAATGCGGTTTTGCAGATATCTGGAAACGGGAACACGAAATCCTTAGGACTCCTCCCTACCGCCGCCAACGGTATCTTCTTCAACATCGGAGATTTTGCCCTCGGTGGTCAGTTCTACATTTCTGATGCTTACAACGTATGGTACCAGGTGGATCTTGCGCCTGGATCTGCGACATACGGGAATGTTATATCGTCTGGCGCGCTTGACAACCTTGGATATTATGTCGCCGATTGGGGATTCTTTCCCAATGCGGGAAACAATTTCTATACCATTGGCAGAACCATCAATGCGCCCGTCGTCTCAGTTATGTTGCGCTGGAGTCCTATTACGCACACATTTACGGTGTTGCAAACGTTCGGTTCCATCGTTGGGTCTAACACTTGGACATCCGTTTTCCCATCTCCCGATGGAAATCTGTTTGCGTTGGAGAATACTTCTGGACAGCTTTGGAAGTTCTTACTGTCAGGGGGAACACCCGTGTTGGTTGGGAACGGCCCAGTCCCGAGTGGCCGAAGCGATGGAGCACGTTGTGTCCTAGCTCCAACGTTTCTCGTGACCAGAACCACCATCATTTCAGCGACTGCGCCGGCTTTCACGTCGACCATCTCACAATCCGGTACTAATCCAGCCCAGGTAATCATCGGAGCGCCTGCAAGCACAACCACAATCACGACCTTGATCCCTAGCAACAGCGTCCCCTTCACGTCAACCGTCACGCAGACTGGCACCGCTCCAGGCCAGGTGATCATCGGGAGTCCATCGACTACGACTACGTTTACAACATTGGTGTCTGGTCCTGCCTTCACCTCGACCTTTTCACAAACTGGTACTGGCCCAGGGTCTATTGTTGTCGGAGCACCTTTGAGTACGAATACCGTCACAACTTTGGTGTCTGGTCCTGGCTTCACCTCAACTGTTCCACAGACTGGCACTGCCCCAGGAACGATTGTTGTCGGAGCCCCCTTAAGTACGAATACCGTTACAACCCTAGTATCTGGTCCTGGCTTCACCTCAACTGTTCCGCAGACTGGCACCGCCCCAGGGACGATAGTCGTCGGAGCGCCTCTTAGCACGAATACCGTTACAACATTGGTGTCCGGTTCTGCCTTCACGGCGACTATCTCACAGTCTGGTACCATCCCCGGTACCGTTATTGTCGGGAATACGTTTACAACCACTACGAGAACGACACTAGTCTCAGGTTCAGGCTTTTCTTCCACTATCTCGCAGTCAGGTACCGTCCCAGGTACTATTATCGTCGGAGCCCCTCTAAGCACGAATACCGTCACGACATTAGTGTCAGGTCCTGGCTTCACTTCGACTATTCCACAGACTGGCACTGCCCCAGGGACTGTGATTGTCGGGAACATGTTTACGACTACTACGAGGACAACTCTCGTCTCAGGTCCTGGCTTCACTTCGACTATCTCGCAGTCAGGTACTGTCCCAGGAACTGTTATTTTCGGGGATACATTTAGTACGAACACCATTACCACCCTAGTGTCTGGCCCTGCTTTTACTTCGACTATCTCTCAGTCTGGGACCATCCCTGGTACCGTTATTTTTGGGGACACGTTCTCTACTACCACGAGGACGACGTTAGTTGTAGGTCCTGGTTTTACTTCGACTATTCCACAGACTGGTACCATCCCTGGTACTGTCATTATCGGAAACCAACTAAGTACAAATACGATAACCACCTTGGTTTCTGGTTCTGCTTTCACTTCGACTGTTCCACAATCTGGTACGATACCGGGGACCGTTATTATTGGGGGTCCATTCAGCACAAATACGATAACCACCTTGGTTTCTGGTCCTGGGTTTACCTCGACTATTCCGCAAAGTGGTACTACACCGGGGACTGTTATTATCGCAGATCCACTAAGTACCAATACGATAACTACTTTGGTCTCTGGTCCTGCTTTCACTTCGACTGTCCCACAATCTGGCACCATACCGGGAACCATTATTTTCGGGAATCCATTTAGCACAAATACGATAGTCACCTTAGCCCCTGGCACAGGGTTTACCTCGACTATTCCACAGTCTGGTTCTATTCCGGGGACAGTTATTATCGGTGGGCCATTTGGCACAAATACGATAACCACCTTGATTTCCGGCTCAGGGTTCACCTCGACTGTGCCACAGTCTGGTACTATACCTGGAACTGTAATTATCGGAGCTTCGCTGAGCACAAATACGATAACAAGCTTGGTTTCTGGCCCTGCTTTTACGTCAACTATTCCACAAAGTGGCACTACACCGGGGACTATTATAGTTGGGGATCCCTTTAGCACAAACACAATAACTACCTTAGTTACTGAGCCACCCTTTACATCGACTGTTTCACAAACTGGTACTGTCCCAGGAACTATCATTATTGGTATTCAGTTGAGCACGACTACAGTAACTACCTTGGTAACTGGACCAGCTTTTACGTCAACTGTGTCTCAATCTGGCACTGCTCCAGGCACGGTCATAATTGGTAATATGGCTAGCACGACCACGATTACGACCTTGGTAACTGGATCGCCATTCACGTCAACCATCTCGCAAACTGGCGCTATTCCAGGCACCGTTATTATTGGAGACATGCTTATAACTACCACGATTACGACCCTGGTGACTGGAGCACCGTTTACGTCGACTATTCCGCAGTCTGGTACTGTTCCAGGGACGGTGATAATTGGAGATATGCTAAGCACTACCACGATTACGACCTTGGTAACCGGGCCAGCCTTTACGGTGACTGTGCCGCAGTCTGGTACTATTCCAGGAACAGTTATTATCGGAGACACATTAAGCACAACTACAGTCACGACCCTAGTTACTGGGGCCCCCTTTACCTCGACAATAGCTTCGCAATCTGGTACTATACCTGGAACAGTGGTGATTGGCGATACTCTAAGCACTACTACGATTACGACTCTGGTGACCGGTACTCCATTCACGTCGATAATAGCTTCGCAATCTGGTACGATTCCAGGAACTGTGGTCATTGGGGATACCCTAAGCACAACTACACTTACGACTCTGGTAACTGGTGCACCCTTTACCTCGACGATTGCTTCACAATCTGGTACTATCCCTGGAACGGTGCTTATTGGAGACATGGTCAGCACTACTACAATAACAACCCTAGTCACTGGTGATCCCTTCACATCGACGGTTGCCTCTCAATCTGGTACTATACCAGGAACCGTTGTTGTGGGGGACACACTAAGCACGACTACGATTACGACTCTGGTGTCGGGAGAGCCATTCACCTCGACGATTGCTTCGCAATCTGGCACCATACCGGGTACTGTCCTTATTGGAGATGTGCTGAGTACTACTACTATTACGACATTAGTTTCTGGGCCGCCTTATACCTCAACTCTCGCTTCACAATCTGGCACGGTTCCTGGAACTGTTCTTGTCGGTAACCCGTTCAGTACGGATACGATTACAACCTTGGTATCTGGCCCTGCTTTTACCTCAACTGTCGCCTCACAGTCGGGGACTGCTCCTGGAACCGTTATTATCGGGGATCCCTTTACTACAGATACGGTCACGACCCTGGTATCAGGCCCTGCATTTACCTCGACTGTAGCCTCGCAATTTGGCACAGTTCCTGGAACTGTCATTATCGGCGATCCGTTTAGTACTAACACAATTACAACATTGGTGTCTGGACCTGCTTTTACCTCAACTGTTACCTCGCAGTCAGGGACTGCTCCTGGAACCGTTGTTATTGGGGAACCGTTCAGTACAGACACGATTATCACCTTGGTGTCAGGTCCAGCCTTTACTTCTACTATAGCCTCGCAGTCTGGGACTATTCCTGGAACCGTTGTTGTCGCGTACCCAATTAGTACAGACACGATCACCACCTTAGTATCAGGCCCGGCTTTTACCTCAACAGCTGCTTCGCAATCTGGCACTACTCCCGGTACCGTAATTATCGGCGACCCGTTCACTACAGACACAATTACCACGCTTGTGTCTGGGCCGGCTTTTACCACAACTGTTGCAATCCAGTCAGGTACTATCCCGGGTACTGTTGTTATTGGCGATCCATTGACCACTGATACCATAACCACCTTCATCTCGGGACCTGCTTTCACCTCAACTGTTGCATCCCAGTCGGGCACCACCCCCGGTACCGTTATTATCGGAGATCCATTTAGTACAGACACGATCACTACCCTCGTATCTGGGCCAGGCTTCACCTCCACTGCTGCAACTCAGTCAGGTACTATCCCGGGTACCGTTATTATCGGGGATTCTTTTAGCACAGACACGATTACTACCCTCGTATCTGGTCCAGCTTTTACTTCGACTATTGCGTCGCAATCTGGTACTATCGCGGGTACCGTTGTTATTGGAGAGCCATTAACTACAACGACAATTACGACTCTAGTTACTGGTCCTCCATTTACTTCGACTATTTCGCAGTCAGGTGAAATCCCAGGTACTGTTATTATTGGAGATCTGTTGAGTACGACTACTATTACCACGTTTATTCCTAGTGGCCCTGCGTTCACTTCTACCATACCGCAATCAGGCACCGTCCCCGGAACAGTGCTGATCGGCGACCCGGAGACTACAGCCACAATTACGACTCTAGTTACTGGTCTTCCGTTTACTTCAACTATATCGCAATCGGGCACTGTCCCTGGTACCGTGATTATTGGGGACCCGGAGTCTACAACTACAATTACCACACTCGTCGCTGGTCCTGCATTTACTTCGACTATATCCCAATCTGGCGCCGTCCCTGGGACCGTGATAATCGGCGATCCGGAATCCACTACTACTATTACCACTTTCATTCCCAGTGGTTCTGCATTTACTTCAACCATTTTACAGTCTGGCACTGTTCCAGGGACTATAATTATTGGGGACCCTGAATCTACCATTACGATTACCACTTTTATTCCCAGTGGTCCTGCATTTACTTCAACTGTTTCACAGTCAGGTTCTGTCCCAGGAACTGTGATTGTGGGAGACCCGGAGTCTACAACTACAATTACCATACTGATTCCTACTGGCCCTGCATTCACGTCGACCGCTTCGCAGTCGGGCACTGTTCCTGGGACGATAATTATTGGTGACCCAGAATCTACGACTACAATCAGCACGCTGATTCCCAGCGGGCCTGCATTTACATCGACTATTGCATCGCAGTCAGGCACTATCCCAGGAACTGTCGTTGTGGGAAACCCGGAATCTACGACTACAATCAGTACGTTGATTCCCAGCGGACCAGCGTTTACTTCAACTATTGCGTCGCAGTCAGGCACTGTACCAGGAACGGTTATTGTCGGAGACCCGGAGTCTACAATTACAATTACCACAATCATCCCTAGCGGCACTGCGTTTACTTCGACTGTTGCTTCACAGCTAGGCACCATCCCAGGAACGGTTGTTCTCGGAGACCCGGAGTCTACAACTACGATTACCACGCAGATTCCCAGCGGTCTTCCATATACCTCCACCATTGCATCGCAGTCTGGTGCCGTCCCAGGGACCGTGATTGTTGGAGAGCCGTTAACCACAGTTACAATTACGACCTCAATTGCCAGTGGCCCTGCCTTCACGTCCACTATTGCGTCTCAGGTCGGTACTGCTCCAGGGACCGTAATCGTTGGAGAGCCGCTCACTACTATAACTATAACCACTTTTGTTGCCAATGGCCCAGGATTTACGTCGACTATCGCGTCGCAGTCTGGCTCGGTGCCTGGTACGGTAATCGTAGGGGAACTATTGACGACGACCACTATTACCACCTTGATCCCTAGTGGTCCTGCATTCACCTCGACCATATTGCAATCTGATACTGTTCCTGGTACAATTATTATTGGGGATCCATTCTCTACGGTCACCATAACTACTACAATTCCAGATAGTAGTCCCGCTTATACCTCGACTATCTCGCAATCAGGCACCATTCCTGGTACAATTGTTATCGGGGAGCCGTCAGCGAGTACATCGACCTCGCTCAGCACCACCGAGACAAGCTCTAGCGATGTTGAGCCCACTCTGAGCAGCACCTCCTCCTTCCTGACCACGATCCAGAGCCTGACAGACACGACCACATCATCCGTTAGCAATACCAGCACATCCAGCGATGAGGCGACATCTACTACCGAGTCATCCTTCTCGACCAGCGAGTCCAGCGACGATACCACCTCTACGACAGCGTCACCCGTCTTGACCAGTACGTCCAGCAACGAGCCCGCGGTTACTACTGAGTCAACCTCTTCGACCAGTACGTCCAGCGATGAGGCGACATCTACTACCGAGTCATCCTTCTCGACCAGCGAGTCCAGCGACGAGGCCACCTCTACGACAGCGTCACCCGTCTTGACCAGTACGTCCAGCAACGAGCCCGCGGTTACTACTAAGTCAACCTCTTCGACCAGTACGTCCAGCGATGAGGCGACATCTACTACCGAGTCATCCTTCTCGACCAACGAGTCCAGCGACGAGGCCACCTCTACGACAGCGTCACCCGTCTTGACCAGTACGTCCAGCAACGAGCCCGCGGTTACTACTGAATCAACCTCTTCGACCAGTACGTCCAGTGAGGAGGCGACATCTACTACCGATTCATCCTTTTCGACCAGTACGTCTAGCAATGAAACTACATCTACAATTGAGCTACCCGCCTCGACCAGCACGTCTAGTGAGGAATTCACGTCTACGGCCGAGCTACCCGCCTCGACCAGTACGTCCAGTGAGGAGGCGACATCTACTACAGAGTCATCCCTCTCGACTAGCGAGTCCAGCGAGGAGCTCAGCTCTACGGCTGAGACTACCCTTACTACTGAGCCCACCCTTACTACCGAGTTATCCCTTTCGACCAGCGAAACCAGTACCTTAGGCTCGCTGTTGACCACCGGGATGGATACGAGCTCCAATGGTGTGGCACCAACTCTCTCAACTTCGGCTCCCCTTTCGACGGATAGCTCTATGGCAATCACCTCGTCCTCGACTGTAACTACTCCTACCTCACGGAGGGATACGAGCTTTAACGGTGTGGAGCCAACCTTCGTTGTTATAACCTCGCTGTTTGTCAGTGGCTCGGTAACCTTCACGTCGCTCATCACCA
The DNA here is from genome assembly GCF_022829205.1 of Neoarthrinium moseri. NCBI lineage: Eukaryota > Fungi > Ascomycota > Sordariomycetes > Amphisphaeriales > Apiosporaceae > Neoarthrinium > Neoarthrinium moseri. The sequence goes on along the minus strand of NW_026055172.1, from coordinate 35,437 downwards.
TTGCTATTTCTACCTCTAAGACTGACACGAGCTTCAATGGTGTGGAGCCAACTCTTTCGATTTCAACGTCGCTTTCGACAACTGGCTCCCAAGCACTCACCTCGCCCTCAACTTCAACTATCAGCCTTGCTATCTCAACGACGATTACCTCACTCTCGGTTAGTGGAACTGACACATCAACTTCATCATCAACCTCAGACATCACATCAAGCCAGCCGACTAGCTCTGATGGGGTAGAGCCCATCCTCTCAAGTTCGACATCGTTTTCAGATAGTAGCTCTCTCACAATTATCTCGCTTCCAACGTCAACTGTTAGTCCCATCATCCCTACCACGATAACATCGCTCTCGGTCAACGGAAATACCACATCAACTTTGTTCTCCACCTCAAGCCTCACTAGCGTCGTTGCGTCTACTTCAGAACCCATCACGTCTAGTTCAGCGGCTCCAATCACTTCCACATTTGAGAGCAGCACCATCACAAGCGATCCAGTCACTATTGTGACTTCGTTGTCAACAACGGGAAACAGCACGTTTCCTATCATATCTACCTTGACTCTCGAATCTAGTGGTTCCACTGTCGAGACTAGTTATTCTACCACTTCAACTACAGAGTCTAGCATCTCTAGTTTATTGGATGTTTCTACGTCTACATCGACAAGTGGTACTAGTATCTTTACATCTCTTTCAACCTCGTCCGTTTCGATATCAGAGTCATCCACCCAGTCAGTGGAACCTATTGAGACATCATTAAGCTTCACCATTTCAGTGTCAACTTCCATCTCAGTCAGCGGCACTAGCACGTCAACGTCCTTATCGACAGTCAGCGTTCCGGTCAGTAGCACGTCACCGACTGATACAACTTCAACTACGGAGACTTCAACTACGGAGACTTCAACTACGGAGACTTCAACTACGGAGACTTCAACTACGGAGACTCTGACGACGGAGCTTTCAACGATGCAGCCTTCAACGATGGAGCCTTCAACGATGGAGCCTTCAACAATGGAGCCTTCAACGACGGAACCTTCGACTAGAATCACAAACGAGACGCAGTCTTCGACCTGGAGCGTTGCACCAATCACATCTGAAACTGCATCAATAACATCCACAGTAGAGTCGACCGGCTTCACCATTTCCATTTCAACCTCCTTGGTTACTAGCGGTACAAGCACGTTTACGACTCTCTTGACCACCAGTCTTCCTCTCACGTCAGTTTTACCAACCTCATCATCAGCTGAATTTCCGACTACAGAGACTATTTCAACTACAGAGACTGTAACTTCCGAGAGCTCAACTGAATCCGTGGCTCCGGGAACAACATTTACAACCTTGGAGAGTTCCACTGAATCTGTGGCTCCTGGAGCACAGACTACAACTACCGAGATCTCGACTATCGAGAGTTCAACTGGATTCGTGGCTCCCGGCACCCAGCCTACAACTATCGAAAGCTCGACGGATTCAGTCGCTCCCGGAACGCAGACGACAGCCACCGAGACACCCACTTTCAACAGCTCGAGCGAGTCTGCGACTCCTGGAACGCAAACTACACCTAATGAGAGCTCGACTGCATCCGTCGCCCCCGGAACACAGACCACAGCCACCGAGAACCCTGCCACTGAGACCTCTATCACCGAGGACTCGAGTACAACTACCAGGATACAGACCATGGAGAGCTCGAATGAATCCGTGGCTCCTGGGACACAGACTACGTCCACTGAGACTTCTACCGAGTCCGTAGGCCCAACACCTACTGTCTCGACTACGGAGTTAGAGGTAACTGCTGCGGAATCTTCGACCACGGAGACTTCATTGACAGAGTTGTCTACTATCTCTGTCGCTCCTGAAACGTCAACAACGGCAACTGAGACTGAGCTTTCCACCACTTCGATTGGGCCTACGACTGATAATGAGGCGTCCACCGTCTCGATACGCCCAACATCTACTCAGACTGAATCTGTAACGACTGAGACTGAGCTTTCCACTGCTTCGGTTAGGCCTACAACAGTCATATACCCAACATTTATCCCCACAGAATCTGCAACGACGAAACTTGAGTCTTCCACTGCCTCCGCTGAGCCAACATTTACTCAGACCGAGCCCACAACGACCGAGACGGAATCTACAATGGCCGAGACTGGGTCGTCCACCGCCTCGCCTACGTCGGATGTATACCCCACCTTTGCCAAGACTGAACGTGCAACGACGGAGCCTGAGTCTTCTGCTGCCTCCGCTGATCCAACACTTATTCAGACCAGACCCACAACGGCCAAGACGGAACCTGCAACAACAAAGACTGAGTCTTCCGCCGCTTCACTTGGACCTACGACGGTTGTCTATTCCAAATTGACACAGATTGACACTGCAATGACAGAGACTGGAACCGAATATGAGACTGGTGTATCAACAGGATCGGTCAGGCCTAATACCTCGATGGCAGGATCCTCAATTGACTCTGGTGAGCCAACGATAACAGACAAAAAGGTCTACCTGACCGGCCCTCTAACGGAATCGACTTACACTTCGACGTACACCTATGCAGCGGTATACCACACTGATGGCAGTCCAACAACGGAGACCAAGACTGCGACAACCACATGGTGTCCTGGTGAGAGTAATCATGCAAAGTCACCCTACACGAAGGGCCATTACGGCTTAGGGCCTGTGGAGCCAAACCATTTTAAGGGCCTATACGACACCGACGGTGCCCACGCGGTACCTAAACCCCCATACAAGAAGCCAACTTACACCTCCACGTATATCCAGCCAACAACCTATACAATCACCTCGTGTCACCCAGCCAGTACGAAGTGTGTCGTTGGACAGCTTACCACCGAGACTAAAACCCTAATCACGACGTGGTGTCCTGGAGAGGAGAAGTCTACGAAGCATGTCAAGCCGGATGTGCCTAATGTTTCGGATCCTGCTAAGCAGCACCGCAAACCCCAAACAGGCAAACCGCCTGTGATGGACTACAATGCAATGCAGCCACTTAAGACTTCGACGTATACCGAGAAGACAACTTATACTATCACGTCATGCCATCCCACGGTCACCAAATGCCATATTGGTGGTGTTACTACGGGTACTCACACGCACACTTCCACTTACTACGCTGGAGAGGGCGAGGCTGTTGGTGTGCATCACCCCTTTAACCCCGAGGGACACCACGTAGAGGATTACTCGAATACCCCCGGTCCCAAACCGGATAGCTATAAAACTACAGCCAAAGACCCGGCTCAGGACCTGGCTCATTCCCCTTCGACTTTTCAGGCATCTACCTTCAAGGTTTCTACGTACCCTGCTGCCGCTGAACCCGGAAAGCCGGGTGCTCCTGGATTACCCCATGCAGACACATCTAACTGGGGCTCATATAGTCCCAAAGGTGGTGAGAAGCCTGATTCTGCGGCCAAACCCGGCCCTGGCCCAGCTGGTAGTAAGCCAGGACACGAGAAGGGTGACCCTACAGCCACTTCCAAGGCCGATGCCGCTGGAACTCAAGGCAATGAAGCTGCAACCGCACCGGGCCCTCAGCCGACGTACGCTACTGCTGAGGCTTCCAACATCCAACTCTTTTACGTATCTGCTTTTATTGCAATTATTATGAGTTTGTTATAGATTGAGAGCATATATAGAGCACCGCGAGGGATATTGCTTTAGATACTCATATATAACTCTTCCAGTAACTTGCATTGTCAATAAACTCGGTGAATGGTGTCACATATTGTATCCTTAGGTATTTGGTTTTCTCCAAAAGTCGAGATCTGTTCGTGAATTATACACATTAGTCACTCTCTATTACGCCATGGGACAATAACGAAATGCAGTTCGAATGATCTGTTAGGCAATAGAGTTGTCACCATGATACATTCATCCGAACTAGTAATGGATGAAATTCAGATCATGTTCATGATTTTTTTTTACTGCTCTCTATCTGCTATGAGCAATTCTCATTCCATCGCTGTCAGTAAAGAAACACATCGCTCCTCATCTGCCGCGCTGTGACAAGAAAACCCCGCTGGACCCTGCTGCTAGGCTTGGTGCGTGTAACAAAAAGTTTCGTCACATGCACGACGTACCGCAGACGCCTGAGATTCTATGCCTCACGGCAGTTTCCAATGTTCGGGTTACCGGAAACCCCGATTCTTGTCAGCCTCCCTCCCGAACACCGTGCTTCGTTCAAGCATGGCTCGGGGCCAAGCTGGTGGCCCCCCTTCGCCTGAGGGAAGCATAGTGGACTGCATCAGATGTCTCATAGCTCTGGGCGCCCTTGGCACGCCCTTCTGCAGTGGCAGGTTTACCACGGTTGAGGCAGCATTGACAGCGCCTCGCCTCTCGCTCTCCCATGTTCCTGGTTGGTCTTTCCTTTCATCAAGGGCATCTTGCATGATGTAGGCTTTGTGCTCATCAGCTGTGATATGGGCCAGGGGTTTCTGCTCCTAGCGTAGCCCTTCAAAATTGAAGCCCTATCTCAAATTTGATGTTCGGTTTCCCGTCCAGATGGGGCTGCTGCCAAAAGCGCCCACACCGCCTCCCGCCTTGCGCACGGGTGTACTAGGGCCTGTATTGCCGTCGATGGGGGGTGTCTCAGTTCGGGGTAAAGTGTTCGGGCCTTGCTTTGAAGGTGGCTTGAAATTCATGGCGAAACCCTTGGAGTAGATATCTTGCAGCATGGACTCGAAAATACCGGCGTCTGTGAACTCTTGGTACTTGCGGTACAACCTGAGGGCTGTCCGCGCATCCTCGATAGAATCGTGGGTCTCCAGTTGGATGTCCTCTTTGAGCAAGCACCACGCAAGGAACTGCAGACTGAGCTTTCGTTTCTTGCTTTGCTGGAAGAAGAGGTCGCTCGTGTCAATGATTTGAGCACGAGGCACGTGTATGTTTATCACACGGAAATCTTGCTTCAAACCGTGTCCGAGGAACATGCAACCCAGGTTTAGAAGAATCCACATCTTCTTATACACGATCTTGAGTGGTACCAATGTGTGTCGTGTTCTCCTAGGATCTAGATCGTCGGGGACGATGCCAGAGTATGCTGTCAGGTAATCGACGACCTTCTCCTTGATATGGACATAGTCGTCGATGAAGGGCACGCCTTCGTCAATTCCACTGCCCCGCAAAACAGATGTTCTCGCAAGAGCATGCACTGTTGGACGGACCGTTCTCTCGTCGCCATCGGAAGTTATCTCGATTTCGGCACTCGAGGTCGATACAAATTCGGTATCAATAGCGATGATAGTGTCGGGTGTGACCTTTTCCTTCCCTTCGTCCAGAGTTCGGTAGGTCTTATCCGGCATATTCGGCCTGTGTCATGTTAGTAAGCTGTAATTGATACAGTCTAGGTAACTTACTTCATGTCATAGTAGAGGAGACTTGTGTCTAACCTAGCCTTCCAGCTATCATCTATCTTGTTGAATTCCTTCAGCTGGAAGGTTATGACAGATGGTGTTTTCCATGACGTATTAAAGGTTAAGGCTTCCTTCGTAGAGATAGGTTTTACGTGGAAGTCATTGAATATGTGCCATTGACTTTGACCCGGAGTATTGGCTGCGGAATGGGCAACTGTATAGCACGTCAGTATGTGGGGCTCAACCTGAGAGTTGCAATAGGTTAAACGCACCATTCACCATAGCCACAACATGACAGTCTCTGTGACCGGTGTCAATGTTGACCGCTACTCCTGTCAGGGAATATTCAACAATCTGGTGGTAGCTGCGCTGTCGATGGTACTCCAGGTCTTTCCCTTCATAGCAGAAGAATTGGCCACCATTCACTATAATTCCGATCTCTTCCGGCAACCACCCTGGTGTAGCCCACAGCCTACGGTGCTCGTCGCGGATGTTCCCAGCCAGCAGAGTCAGAACAACGGGTAGATTTCGTGTGACCTTTTTGCTGCTCAACAAGTTATACTTTTTGCAGGAGGCGCACCAGCCCTTGGTCGTTATGTCTCTCTCTACACTCTTCTTAAGAATCTGAGAAAACGTGACTCTGGGGCTCTTAGCATGCCTGGACCCGGATTTCTAGACTATGTCAGCTCATATTCTTGGAACCCCAGTGGGTGGCAACTTACGCTCGATTCGTATATCAGCTCCTGCACATAACTGGAAGCGGGCTTAGTAGTCTCGCTTCCGCAATGAGTGCACCTAATGGAGCTAATTGCGGTGGTTTCCAGAAGCTGAGACGGTGAGTTTGTAACGGGATAACTCAACATAGCATCATGACATACCTTCTCCATTGGCCTTGTCTGATCTATGCGTTTATAGTCGGCCGCAATCTTGTCAAGCATGAATCGGGAGAAGTTTTGCAGCATGGCCGTTCGGGTTGTCGAAGAACGAGGAAGCTCCTCGAGGAGGCCAAGGTTAGACGCCTGCGGATGATAGCTCACGATTCTGAGGAGGTTGGATGCATGGCAGGGGGCTCCATCCGCTTTGGAGAGCATGTCGAAGAGGAACCCTAGCTCGCAGAGCAGGCACAGCTCATCATAGCAGTGCGAAGCAGTATGCTGCATGGCAAAGTTTCGAACAGCAGGCGTGAAGAACAAGACCTGGAGAAGAGAGTTCGCATAGCAGTTCATGATGTGGTTCTGCAAGCCTGCATATGAAGTTTTGTTGTAGAACCTGCAATCGTCAGTCATTGGGATTCTAGTCAGGGCATGGACTTGCTTACCCGAAGTCAAAGTCGTCAATGCCAAATTTGCTAAATTGAATATCAACGCTCTGATACAGCTCAGGAACGTTAACTTTGCTGCTCTCAAGAGGCGTATTGGTCACTGTCGAGAGAGGGTCGACAACTATCTCCTCCGGCGCCGGTGTGCCGGCTGGTGAATGTGCAAACTCCCTGGCCTGTTCACTGAGAAACTTGGGCTTGTTCAGCAAGCCTTGCTCTTTCGTATTTTTGAGTCGTCGAGTATCTTCGGCTTGGTTCCTGCGAAGGCCCCTTGTATTCTTGCCGTAGAAGCCCCAATCCCTGTGCTGAAGACTGGCCAGGAACTGGGGGTCGTCCTTGACCGGAGGAGCGCCAACCTCGTAGACAGTATCCGTTGGCCACGCTGACAGGAGTGTCTCCCTATAGTACGGCATGCCAATGGAGCTCAACGGTCTGCTTTCGATATTAGCAACTTGACAGAGGACAAGGAACAATCATGTGCAACCTACGTGCTGTCTGCCCAGTCCACGCTGGGTGCTGGTACCTCCTGATCTGCGGTCTCGATGAGGGTAGGAAGCTCGGCGAAGTGTATCTTGGATGGTGAGCCCCACACATGGATGTTGCAATCACCGTCAGCCAAGGCTATAGCCTCACCAGACGGCGCAATGTCAACGCTGTTTAGAAACAGTGTGTTCGCTTGTCGAACGTTGGTCGTGTTGGGATTCATCAGGTCGACAACATGCATCTGACCACTCTGGGACACGACAATGCTGGTGGTCGACATCCTGGGATGCATTCGTACATAGGCACCGCCGGCTGGAAAAGGGACAGGACTCATGGATACCATGTTCTTCAAGTCGAAGACGTTGACGTAGGGGTCAAACATGCTGTACCCTTGCTGGCGCGGCGTAATACCACAGGTGACAATGAAGTCGTGCTGTGCGTCCATGTCGCTCACGGTGCCCGAGTGCGGCGTCCACACCTTGTTAACCTTGAAGGTCAGAGGGTCCAGGATGTGGACACTGGACCCCGTTGTCGCAGCGCAGATATACCGGCTCCTCCTCATGATCTTGTAGTGCGTGTCGGCGGGGATGACCTTCACGACCTCTCCTTTGTTTACATCGATGACGAGCATCGTGTCCTGCTCGCCTGCGACCAAGATCTCCGCGGTGCCCTTCGAGGTGAAGGTCATGCATCGTAGTTCCTTCATGCCCTCGTGTCGAATAGTCCATAGCGGCGGGCCCCTTCGCATGGCCATGTGTACACTCTTGGAGCCGAGCACAATAACACCCTTATCGTTGAAAAGCAGCTGGTGCACTTTTCCATCCTGCGACGCGTGGGCCTTGAAGGAGGTGTAGGGCTCCAAGGCCGTGCCGTAGAAAGAGCACACCCTGCCATACTCATTGCCCGCCCACAGCAGCTCCTGTGTCGTATCGAAGGACAGCGTCGTTACTGGTGTTTGATGCGCTCTAAGTCCCGGGGGAGGCAAAGGTACCCGGGCAACCTAAAGATGCAGAAGAGGCCTGTGTCAGTATGATACGGTTGGGCGCGCGGCTTGCTTGGCCATAAGAGCTGGAACAGGTGTGCCTGGAGAGACTCATGGCACTGAATCCCACCACGCCAAGGTGCAATTGGGGTTCCGACCACGGCCAGAGGCTGCCCTGCAGTGTGCGACACGTACCTCGTCCCAGTCCGGATCCATCGTGACGGCTGTCTGTCATCGTCTCCCAGCGAACGAGTGAGGGGAATGCTTCGTGACCGGAGCGACTGCGTCCGTGAAAGAGCGATCTGGAGTCTGTCGGTGCTGCTCTGCTGCCGTCCGCCCTTGTTGCTGAGCAAGCGGGCTCCCCTGCTACATCGATATTGCAATGAGAATGCGAATCGAGACGGCAGATTCCAAGCTGCTGGCGCGAGCTCACTGTCGGTTTCGGTTTGCTTGAACGCGAAGCGAGCCCTCCAGATTTTAGCGCGGGGCAGCCTGGTCCGAGCGCCTCTTCCTCTTCCTCTTCCTCTTCCAGCCAGATAGCCTCCAGTCGCGGGGTATACAGAGAGAACGGTGCAAGTTACATCACATAGTATAGCGACAGCGGCCCAATCGCGGTGCTTATTTGATTTTATTTATCTTATCAAGCCTATGTGGTGAAAGAGTACAAGACGTAGACGAGGAAAGAGGACATAATTTTAATAGTCGGGATATGCAACGACGTAAAAACCAAACTACTAAGAGTAAATAGTGACAATAGTCGCTAAAAATCGCCGTATTACAAGACTGAACCACTTATAAAATACATGAACAGTTTACAGATGACCAGAACGGGACAATGCATGCGCGGACTCGAATTACTATTAGTATCACAACAACCTAGTCATCTTATGTTTGTTTAGAAACTTTCAAATTTTTATTGAATTCCACCGGGCCAGTCTTCTAATTGACTAGAACCTGGCATCGGCGGTGTGAGGTTTTGACTATCTTCCATGCGGGGGGTCTCTTTTAGCCTTCAATTTGCGGCCATCACTCATGACACGGTAGGCTCTGCACTAGAGCCACGTGCTACTCCTCCTTCTTCTCTCCTTCCAGACGGATGTTCCGTACAGACCCAGGGCACAGGTCGTTCCATACTTTGACGACGTCATGCCTTCGTACATCATTTGACAAACTGGAAAACATAAAACAAGCTGTGAAGCCAGCAAACGTCTAAACAACAGGGCCAGCGGCCTTGACCTCGTCGGTGGCCTCGGACTCGTACTTCTTGAAGTTCTCAATGAACAGTCCTCCGAGCTTCTTGACCTCCTGCTGGAAGCTGTCGGCACCGGCGGTCCAGGCGACGGCAGGGTTGAGGAGCTCTGACGGGACACCGGGGCAGGTCTTGGGAACCTGGAGGTTGAAGACCTCGTAGTTCTCGTACTCGACCTTGGCGAGCTCACCCGAGTGGATGGCGTCCAGGATGGCACGGGTGTACTTGAGCGGGCAACGCTTGCCGCCCTGAGTGTAACCAGCACCGGCCCAACCAGTGTTGAGGAGCCAGGCGTTGGCCGAGTGCTGCTCGATCTTCTCGGCCAACATCTTGGCGTACTTCATGGGGTGCAGAGCCAAGAAGGGCTGGGCGAAGCAAGACGAGAAGGTTGCCTGGGGCTCGGTGATACCGTCCTCAGTACCAGCCATCTTGGAGGTGTAACCGGAGATGAAGTGGAACATGGTCTGGGCGCTGTTGAGCTTGGAGATGGGGGGCAAAACTCCGCGGGCGTCGCAGGTCAAGAGCACAATGTTGCTGGGGTGGTTGGGCGACAAGCAGGGGATCTTGGCGTTGCTAATGTACTCAATGGGGTAGGCGCTGCATAATTCATTAGCACAGTTGGAAATATGACCCCAAGTCATTCAGTGCGAGGGAACTCACCATCGAGTGTTCTCAGTCAGGGTGGCGTCATCGTAATCGACTTCTCTGGTCTCCTGGTCAAAGACAACGTTCTCCAGGACGGAGCCGAAGCGGATAGCACCGTGAATATCGGGCTCCTTCTCAGCCGACAGGCCAATGCACTTGGCGTAGCAGCCACCCTCAATGTTGAAGACACCACGGTCGCTCCAGCAGTGCTCGTCGTCACCAATCAGGGCACGGTTCGGGTCGGCGGACAAGGTGGTCTTGCCAGTTCCGGAGAGACCGAAGAAGAGGGTGACATCGCCATTCTTGCCCTCGTTGGCCGAGGAGTGGAGGGTCAGAACGTGGTGCTTGATAGGCATCTCGTAGAAGAGAACGGTAAAGACTCCCTTCTTCATCTCTCCGGCGTACTCGGTACCCAGGATGACCATCTCCTTCTCGGCAAAGTTGATAGCAACCGAAGTGCCAGAGGTCATACCCTCGGTGTATCTGTTGGCGGGGAAGGTACCGGCGTTGTAAATCGTGTAGTCCGGGTGGAAGTGCTCCAGCTCCTCACGGGGAGGGCGGATGAGCATGTTGCGCATGAAGAGAGCATGGTACGCGCGGGCGCAAATAACTCTCACGCGGATTCTGTACTTCTCGTCCCAGCCGGCATATCCATCAACAACGTAGATGCGAGTTCTGGTGTTGAGGTAATCAATGGCACGTTCGCGGTTGATTTTCCACACCTATAGGAGTTTCTGTTAGTCTCTCATTGGATGCCATATAGCCGGGTTGACAATCAAGGAAGCACGTGAGCGGGTCCCCACTCAAGCCCTTGGCACGAGTTTGGTCCGGCTTGTGAAAAGGCGGGGTGCAGCTATTCTAGGCCACGGTCCGTGGGCTGGTTGCAGCCATGACGCCACTAGACAAGGGGGTTTCCCCAAATGACACAACACAACCCAGTACCGTCGCAAGCCGGATGCGCAGGAGTTTGGCTGGCCGAACGCTCGAGTTCCGAGGTAATTGATCATGCGCCAGTGCCGTAGTTGGAAGTCAAACCAGGCGCATGGTGACGCAAGGCCAAGCTCATGACTAAGGGCCGAATCCCTTTGTGTCTGCGGGGAAGCATTCTCAAAAGCGGCGGGGTGCGTAGCCGGTCGCACGAGAGCCGTGATTGTGGGACGAAGCGCACGAAGAGCAGTTGTGGTCAACGGGCTCTCTCTTCGAGATGACCGTTGATTCACCAGGAATGTGTAGAGATGAAAATGTTGCAGGGAGTTTTCATATTCCTTACCTCTGGAGCCATGGGCTTGTTGACTGGTCCCCACCTGTAATATCGAATCAGTATAGTGCTGCCGGCAGGAGAGGCATTGTGACATTACTTACCAGATGTCATTTTCTGAACTGGGCTCCTTTACGATTCTCTTGTCTGAAGGCGAACGGCCAGTCTTTGCACCGGAGTATGCAGTCAGGGCACCGCTGGACGCGATGGCTGATCCGACTTCGTATACCTTGAATGGCGATTAGTCTGGTTGTTTCGGGGCTGGATTTCGTTCTGTTTGGTATAGCCTTACAAGAGCATCTTCGTACAGGGCAGCGACGGAAGGGTTGGGGATCTAGAAGAGAAGTGGCAGGTTAGTTTCTTGCACTGGCGAATAAAGTAGTGTGTCGGGCAGAAGAGTCGTCTTACAATTGCAACTCTGTCGTAGTCGATGTGTGCCTTGTCGTGGAGTTCGATCTCAAGTTCTGTGTGCTCCTCCGTCTGGGGCCTGTGTGGTAGAAAACCGTCAGCAACTCAGTCCTGTTGTTGGACCGGGAGAGCGACGTACTCAATGCCGCCAGGGTGGAGGGCAGTTTTGTTGACTTTGGTATTCGAAATCACTAGCAGCAGTCAGTACATTCTGCTGCCTTCTGGTGCAAACAACGGGCAAGCCCAAGGCAACGCTTACTCTTGCGGTCTTGGAGGAGAGAGTGGGCGAGTTGGGCTTGCTGTTGCTGAGAACGAGGGCCTTTGACGGAGGAATCAGGATAGGGAGAAGCGGTCCTGTGAACGGGGTCCTTCATGGTTCTTAAAGTTTGCGAGAGTCTCTGATAACGCTGACTTGTGATGGATAGCGAGATCCACTTGTCGGTGATATACGGGCGCTTCTGGGCGACGATAATGCTGCTATGCTTGTAGCTCGTGGGCCTCCAACCCATGGGCCGAAACCGAGGATATAATAAGTAGAGCGCATGTGGAGCCCCCCGAGTCCAACGGACGCATTCCATAGGCCAACGGTGGCTGTTAACAGTGATTGGGCGCTGGGGCACGAATTCAAACCGGAGCCATGGCCCCTGCCATGTCCGGGGCGACCTGTACATGACAGTGCATCAACCTGAGCATGACGGTGCCGCGAGCCTTTCTCGTGAAAGTGATATCATTAGGGCGAAAAGGCAAGCCCGACTCGTGGCCAGTCTAACGGCAATTGAGGCCTCAGAACTGGAAGATCGCGTGGGCAACGTGGCAGGTTGGCAGAATACGGTCATCGACTACCGGCAATTCCTCATTGGCGAGCGACGAGGACCGGGTGGCAGCCCACCTTCCCCAGATTATGACTTACACAGATCCGTCGAGCCGGGTTGTATCGTCTGTTGTACCACCTCTGTACCACTCTCCTGCTTTTCCCTTTTCTCGACCGCATTTTTTGTGCACATTCTTTAACCCCCTTAGTTCTGCCTGGAGGGGCTCGCTCGAGGCTTGTGCTACTGGCCTTCTGAGCGCATTGCAGCATTTCGGCCCCCCGACACTTGTCTGCCTTGCAGGAATCCACTGTGTGAGAAGGAGGATCCAGCACTTCCTGGATGCGGCCCCACGAGGATTGGTAGGAGGGGCATTTTCGTGGCTTGACGGGGGTCTAGTTCTGGCCGTGTCAAAGATCACCCTGGCCGTCCCGAAATATGTTCGGGTGCTCAAAGCGGGAGTGTCGCCCAGGAACCGTGTAAGTTGGAGATGTGGGGTGTAGGGTTGCCCCGGATCTGAACAGCCTCAACCCATTGACTCGGGCGCGGCAAGCAGCCCAGCCTGCCAAGCTCTCTAAACGGTTCCCCAGCTTTACTACCTACGCAATACCCGCGGGGTACATGGTGGCCATTCGGGCTTTCTGCGTCTTCTTCACAAGCTATAGAGTTGCGAATTTTGCCATACCGACAAGTTCACTCAAATCTCGCTGCCATTGGCGTGTCAGAGAGTCAGGGCCCTCCAATAAATTGTGCAGAACGGCAAAAGCAACCAGCAGCGCATCTACGGGCACGCACGCACGCGCAAACCCCACGTTGTTTCCGCCTGGACCCAAAGTCTGCAAGACGTTCAGGTGCCTGACGCAGCCCAAGCGCCCCGCATGTACCGAGCCCCATCCCGCGATTGGACTAGGCGCCTTGCAACAAATCGACGTCTGTTCCGACATCCTCCGCATCTGCGGGGGAGTCTTGGGCGTCTCTGTCTTTTTGGAGCACTGCAAAATCCAGATCGCATCGTGATCCCCAGAGATGGAGCGAATAAGATGAGCCGCAATGTCACTTACGTAAATAAAGGGTAAGTGCAACCCTCTCCGAACGAGGAAAGTCACGAGCTGCCGTCACGAGCGTGACCTTTCAATACGGGCTTGGAGAGAAAGAGTTTACACGAGCGGTGGCTTTGCTAGTTGCCCATGTGATGGAGGGCTGAAATTAAAACGCTGCAGCATGGATTCTCTGGCAGCTGAAAGCGATCTAGACAACCTGAACCTTACCACGGGCCGCTACTAGCCAGCTTCCGCCCTCCACCGGCATGGCTCGGAAACTTCCCTGTCTGTAGCTTGTTCAGAATATTGCCTACATGGGTATCGTGAAGTCATAACTTGGCGCAAACCAGGTCCGCATCTCCGGGTCTGGACTAATGCAACACCGGCGTTCCAGGCTTTTGAAGACTGCATACCACTTTTCGTCTCTGTTTGGGGGCTGATCAACACGTGAGCTGGCTGTTGGCTGGCTCTACGCTCTTCCGTTCCTCCGGGCATAAAGTCAAGGAATTAGTATGCGTCTCATCAGCAATTCACCAGCCCGAAATCTTCCGTGATCCGTATCTTTCAAATATCCTCCTGAAACAACGAAGGCAACGTCAGTCCTCTGCGCATGCTGGCTAATAATAAAGTGCGACTCAGCCTCCGCCAACCAGCCAATGGTGCTGGAGGCCCTATGGATGGCGCTAACCCCCCCCAAGCGGATCGCTTGTGCAGCCTGCCAGAATAGGAAATCCACTATGCACCCGAAAACTCCCGATGTTGTATACTCGACATTGTACGCGGGCAGATTCGGACCCGGGACTCAATGCGCTTGTCAGAGTGTCGTCGTACAGCAGCCAGAGAGTCAAGGACTGTAATTCCGGTACTTGGCAAGCGGGCACAGGAAATCAAAGTATTTCGCCTTGTTAATATCTCAATTTCGGAGGTCTTAATCCAGGCAAGGTGAACGGTGAATCCACAGATCACTGATCCTTGAGATTCAACAAATCTGTTTGCGAGATAAATTGTGCAATGAGACGGTGCTTTGTATAAATGCAGCATCTAGAAATGCCCGGAACGACTTTTGATCTAGGCTAGTGGCATGATATACTCTATCTACATAGATGGACCACCAGACTAAGACGGCTCAGATCTGGGGATCGTCAAAATACGGGATAGTTCCCGCGGTTTACATGCATCTATGGGCCCTCCCGCTCCTGGTCCATGTAACCAAGCTCCAAAAAAACACGTGACCTCCCGTGATGAGACCGACCTTCGAGGCCCCAGTGGCTGAGGCCGGAGAAGGGATAGGGTGGTGTAGGTCCGGTGGCTTTTTGGTTCCTTTTTGGCGTTGTGACCTCGTCAAATCATGAATCATACCTCATTTAAGCAGCCTCGTCGGTGATGAGCTTGATGATCTTGCCAATGGCAATGGTTTGACCCTGATAATGTGTCAGTAGCCGATCGAATATAGGGACCAAGCATCAGCTCTTTACTTACCTGGTCTCTCAGGGTGAAACGACCCATCTGTGGGTAGTCTTCGAACCTCTCAACACAAATCGAGCCAGCTCCTCCAATCACCTTCAACCGCGCAATGATGCTGTCGCCCCTCTTCGCATGCGTAGGGGGCAATTTGCTCTTGCGGTTAGTGCCCTTCTGCAACTTGTGCATCAAAGCATCGAATGTGACCTCCTCAATCGCTGTGTGCACGTGACATACACAGTTGAAGCCGGCGGTAAGAATGGTCTTCAGGTCCAGGATACGAATCTGACATTCAAAGGTTGTGACAGTGTGTACCAGACGCTTGGGTGAGCATAGCACAAAGCCAGGCAAAATATCTTCTTCTTCGAGGCCTCGCAGGCGTAAGCGGACTTGGTCACCACTCTGTGCAATCTTGACTTCCTCCTCAGTCTCGGTATATACTGCGGCGATGTCGATCTTGTCCTTGTTTGGCATCATGATCAAGCTCATGCCCTTCTTGACGACACCGGCCTCGATCTTGCCCTCGATCATGGTACCCATATCACGGTACTTGGCTGCGACGGGCATCATGAAGGGTGCGTTGAGCTTCCGCTCCATCGTCGAGAGGTTGTCGAGGTACTCGAGCAAGGAGGGGCCGTCATACCAAGGGCACTTGTCCTTGGGCACCCTGTTCTTGATGCCCAGAGTCTGCTGTGCGGCAATGGGCATAAAGTGCACATCCGTCTTCAAGTTGAAGCCCGTGCCCTTCAGGAACGTCGCCAGCTTGGTAGAACACTCCTTGTATCTGTCGTGCGACCAATCGACAGTTGGATCGTCCATCTTGTTGATGACGACGACAAGCTTGTTGACACCCTGGGTCTTGGCAAGCATGGCATGCTCTCGGGTCTGGCCACCCTTTTCGAATCCGGTTTCGTACTCGCCCTTTCGGGCCGAGATGACGAGGATACCAACATCAGCTTGTGCGGCTCCTCCGATCATGTTCGCGACATAGGTCTTGTGGCCGGGAGCATCGAGGATACTGTATCGACGCTTCTCGGTCTCGAAGAAGCCTCTACCGACCTCGACCGTCTTGCCCTTGGAGCGCTCCTCCTTAGTCAGGTCCAAAGCCCAAGACAGGTACCAAGTCTCTCGGCCCATATCCTTGGCTTCGCGCTTGTACTTGTCCAGGGTTCGCTCGTCGACCATGCCGGTCGCGTAGAGGATGGAACCACCCAGGGTCGACTTGCCGGCATCGACGTGTCCGATGAAGATGATGTTCATGTGCTCCTTGCCGTAAATCTCCTTCAAGGTCTCGTCATCGACATCGGCAGCCTGCTCGTTTGCGACAGCGTCTGCATCGCGCTTCGCGGCCGCCTTGGCAGCTCGGCTAGGGCTGGAGCGGCCCGAACCCGTTGATGGGGTGGGAGATGTCTTCCCGCTGGCGGTCTTGGTGGTCTCTCCGGTCTTCTCCAAAGCCTTGGTTGCGGTGGCCTTGGCGCCAGCCTCGGCGCCGGCTTCCTCTGGCTTCTCCTCTGCCGGCTTTGGCTCCTCCTTAGGGGGTGCTGGGACGCCGATAGACAGGACCTTTGCGGCCTTGGGCTTTGGCGCGTCCCCGCCGATGCTCAGCACCTTGGTGCCGCCCTCTTTCGCGACGGTTGGCTTGCTGGCTTCCGGTGCGGCGGCCGGGTCTGGGCGCTTCGCAATGGTGGGGGTTGGCTTCGGTTGGCCCTGCTGAGGCGGCGTCGGGGCCTGGGCGGCGTTCTGTGCTTGCTGTTGGCCGTACTGGGGATATTGCTGGCCTTGGAAGAGTCAGTATTGGCTGAGGAGGAAAGGTTCTGCTGTCTGGATCGTACCGTAGCCTTGATTGAAGCCGCCCTGCTGCCCGTACACTGCGCCGTAACCCTGGCCCTGGCCATACTGGTTGAAGCCCTGGCCCTGGCCGGCGCCGTACTGAGGGTAATAGCCCTGCTGGCCGCCGTAGTACTGCTGCTGCTGCTGATACTGGGGATAGCCTCCGTAGCCGCCGGCCCCTGGCGTGAATGCGGCAGCGCCAGGCTGGAAGGACGAAGCGCCGGGGCGGAAGCCGGACTGCTGCTGTTGGTTGTTGAGGTTCATCTGCTGGGTCTGACGGGACAGGTTCTCCTCCTGCGCCGAGGGGTCGTCCTCCCAGGAGTTGAGGTCGGACATGGTGACTGTGATACTCGACAAAGGACGAACGAAATGAGCGCTTCTGAAGATCCCAGTGGGGCCCGAGGGTGAAATGCGGTGCTCGAAGTCGGAACCGACAAATGTGAGGTCAAGCTGAAGTCACGAAAGTTGCGAAGAGAAATGTCGGCGACTTGGGAAGGTGGGGCAATTTTCGTTTTTAAGGGCCAAAAGGGCTCTGGCAGTTCTGGTCTGCTGGGTCGGCCGGGGGGGCAGCGGGGGACGTGTGCGATAAGCCCAAGTCCCTGGACAACCAAACCCTTTCCGTATGTGTCAATATGGAATCTTCTGCCTTGAAATCAACCCAGCAACGTTGGCAGGCTGGTCTGGTCGACTTCGCCCTCGAGAAATCTTCAGTTGCTCTGCCGTTATGTGCCACCGTTGACTCAGCTGTGCCTGATGAGGGAGGGGTTTCCTGGGCACTACCCCACCAATGACAAAATGGGGGGCCAACATGCGAGGTAAAAAGCCGCCCCATGATGCCCAATGGCGAACCGTTGGCATAGCCTTATACAGAACCTTCACCGATTGTACCGTGGCAGAGACTGCTCTTATTGATTGATTCACCTAGCACTTGTCACTGAGAGAAACTCACATGGGACGCGCCGCGTCTACATTTGCATAATTGAAGTGGGAATAGAACCCATGATCAATTGTGTCGTTGAAGATTCCCAGCGGCTGTCCGTGGATTGAAAATGGACGGTGCACAACTTTTTATACTAAATACCTGACGTTAGGTAGGTAATATTATACAACCGAGCGGCATATCTAGGACCTTGAGGCATAGAAGCAAGACCGAGTGTATGCGAACAATGTCATGCTCATAATCCTTATCAGCTGCCAATCACTACAAGCAGCCACCTAGGCAAACCTTCGAGTCGCACGTTAGCATAAAGCCTCGATGTTCTACAGGTCGTGAATGCACAGTGTAGAAAAAGCACCTCTGCTGCCTGGCATTGGGATGACGGTGGTGCCAAACTCACCAAGGCCCCAGTGAATGAGCCAAAGCTCCTCTCAGCTGATTGGCCTGCGGACAGCAAAGGCGGCCCCACGCACTGTGCCACAGTGGACGCCAGGTCGACGACTTCACGCCGTGTTTTCAATTAATGTACAGCATTCAATGCGCTGGCAGAAGCCCCAATGTAAACGGACCTTTTCATGTTGACCGCCCTACTGGGTGGTCTGCTACACAGTTCATACAACTCATCTACCGGAATCAACGACCAGTTCACATTTTTGACGCGTGACGGACTTATGGGGAAAGCAGAGAGGCCACTGTACCCAGGCACAGCCGTATTTGCTCAGTGATACACCGTAGAGCGAGTGAGCCGTTGCCATGGATGCATTCATATCGCGGCTTTCCTACCACGCAACCAGCTACGCCATTCGGTCTTGCCTAGCCTTGACTTCGACCTTGGTGATCCAGCAAGGTTCAAGATTATTAAAAGTGTGTTTTTGGTGTCTGAGATTTCAGCCGAACCCAACCTTTGACACTTGCTGACCATTTTTAGACTGTGAACGACGATCCCCTCAGAGCTGAGCTGGCTTCACTGCAACGACGTTTAGCCCGCAAGATAGAGGTAAGCTCATTACTCATAACTGAATTTTTTTCTTCGTGGTCCTAGGAAAGTAATGATTCTCTTTGTGCAGCTTATTTCACCAATCTTGGAGTCAATCGAATTCCAGTACACCAGAGGGAACTTGGCGCTGGAGACTTGCGTGCAGACAACACGAGAGATCCGAGAAGACATCGATGCTCTGGCAAGGAGATTGCAAGATGCAGCTATTCTGCAGGAGCAGCCCGTGGTCGGGCACAAGCAACAGTCGGCTCCAGAGCGGCACGCCGAGCTGCTCTCAGTCTTGACGGAAATGAAGCAAGTCATGACGAGCATTGACGACGCCATCCCTTCAATTAACCTATGGGTTTCCGCCATTGGAGGCATTCAGGCCCAGCCCTCGGCCTTTTCTCCTTCTCGTTTGTTGCAGGCGAGCATGCTGGTCAATATTGGCGACACGCAGTACGTTCTAAATCCGAGCCAGCCTATGCAAATAGGCCCAGATTTCGCATTGTCCCTTTACATGTTGTTCCAAGGCCATGCTTCACCTCAGGACGGCGAAGGCTATGGGTTTGACGAAGGGCAGAGAAAGCCGACTTGGCAGGAGGTTGTCCATAAGGCTCGGGTTAGATTGTATCGACTACCGCCCCAAAATGACGGCATATCACAGGATGAAGAGGTAGTAGGAGGCCAGGGGTACGCCTATTCATTGCAAATTGTGGAGGATCTGGACGATGGCCGAGTGCACACTTTCGAGGATGGGAATGCACAACCAGGACCCTACGATGGTGTCCTACTTGCCGGTATCAGGGAACTCATACCTGTGGGCCAGGTTTCGAAGATGTTCTACGCCGACGTCGGAAGGATCCTGAATATCCAGAACGAGGATGGCGCGTCCAGCAATCCTGTGCTCCTCCTCAAAAAAGACACCACGCAACAGCTGCCAAGTCCTGTCAACTTTGAGACGAAACCGCAATTCCAGACGTTAGAAAATGCAGAGGAACCAGCCGTCCCTTCTTGCTCTACGCCATCAGAGTCAAGTACCCAGGATGATATCGACCGCCAGTTGCGCGAGGAAAGCCTGGAAGAAAACGTCATCGAAGGGGGTTCCCACCACCAAGAAGTTCAGCCCGTAGAGACACCCGAGCAAAACCCAGCCTCGTGGACCATCCCACACAACCTCGATCCTGAATGGATAGCCCTCGAAGTATATGACTTTGACGACTCGGTATCGTCGACAGATGGAGACGAAACGGGATCTATACCCGACGAGAGTGATACCGGCTCCAAACCCCCGCGCCGCTCCGCAGCATCCCGGATGTCCGTGGACGGCAACCTGATGAACCAACTCCACCGCATGAGCCTGTCGCGGTCTCAGACTCCGGACCCGTCATGGACTTCCGGCGAGCTGATGAGGTCTATCGGCGGCCTCCGGCCGCCAATGAGCCCGTCGCTGGTGGAGCGCTCGCCGTTCGGCGCCATCAAGACCTCGCTGTCGCTGCTGGAGATGCTGCTGCGCCTGACCAGCCTGCAGGAGTTCGAGCAGACGACGCACCTCGCCATCCCGGACCACGTCCTCAAGTTCTACCTCGACGAGTCGGCCTCCGAGAGCGGCCTCCACGGCAAGGAGCGGTGGGCAGCGCGGGCCGAGGCCGCCCGCAAGGTCGGGTTCGATCCCTACACAGATGGGCCTGGCAGCAGTGCAGGGGGAGCCTAGACATTGCATGGGCGATACCACCGGGGATGGGCCATCGATGTCTCCATTTGTACTTACTGCTGTAACTAAAATCGTGATGCATTGCGTCTGGCTGGGCACAGAGCAGAGGTCTTGCATAAGCTGGAGTTCAGAGGCCTCAATTTAGAAACCAAGGAACCAAATAATGAACCTGTACAAGGTCATGAGATTGATCCGGGATGACCTTGCAGGTTCTCGTGACAGACTTATAGCGCTTTCGCCCATCAAAGTCACTAGCGATCAGACACATCATGGCTTAAAACGCGATTGCAATTGCGAGCGCAGGAGTTCTCTATCCAGCTACGTGTGTATGGATCTCTACCCTCTACCTGGCTAAACCACAATGATGGAAAAACAGTTGCGAAAATGCCTTCTCTTCCTCTAAAATACCAAGACAGACACAAAACGACAATCCTGCAAACGCCAGTCGTAGACTTCCCCAAGCCACGTCCACTCATCATATCCCACCCGTCATGTAATATCATTCATTGCCATCGTTTCATACATCCAAGGCCATGACATCTACCACCTGCGCCCGTAGACCGCATTCTCCTGTGGCCGCTGCTTCTTCTTCATCATGCCGGCCATGCCGGCCATGCTGGCCATCACGTCCTGTCTGACCACAGCATCGTCGCCGAACTGGGACGACGTCGACGCGCCGTAGTCGTCGTCTCCGCGCCGACTTGTCGGCACGTGGCGGAACAGCTCCATCATCTCCTTGACTCCAAGCTTGAGGGCCTCCTTGCGCATGCCGCCCTCGATGGCCTGCTCGGCGAGGAGGCGTTTCTTGTCCTGCAACTCAAGGATGCGCTCCTCGACCGTGTTCTCAACTGTGAGCTTGTAGACGACCACGTCAACCTTCTGGGTCAGACGGTGGACACGGTCGATGGCCTGCTCCTCGACGAAGGGGTTCCAGAAGGGCTCCAGGATGACGACACGAGATGCTGCCGTCAGGTTCAGGCCTAGGGCACCACACCGCAGCGAACAGAGCAACACGCGGGTGCGGGGGTCGTTGCGCAGGGAGTCGAGCGCGGCCTCGCGTGCGTCGTTCTTCATGCCACCATCGTAGCGGGCGTAGCGGATGCCATCTTTGCGGAAGAAGCGCTCCACGATGTCGAGCATAGATGTGAACTGGCTGAAGACAATGAACTTGTGGCCATCAATCTCCTTGTGGAGGATAGTCATGAGCTGGCGGATCTTTGCCGACGCCAGGACGAGCGGCGTCTTCTCTTTGCTCTTATAAGTCATGTCTGAGATGAATGGGTTCAAGGAGCGGTTGTGCTGGTTGTCAGAGTCGGAATCGAATTCGGATCCGGAGATGCCGTCTTCAGAGTCGGTCTCTTCGGACCCGTCAGAGTTGACATCCTCGTCTGAACTGGCCACAACTTTCTGTGCTGCTTTGGCCTTCTGTGCCTTGACCTGTGACTGGATGGCAGAAATGGACTCGAATGAATCATCAGAGTCCGAATCTGAGTCCTCCAAAGCGCGTTGCACTTCTTCAGGTTTGGCATTGTCGTCGTTGACGATGAAGCTATCAAGCTTGCTGCCATCATCCTCAGAGTCGCTCTCTGAATCATTGGTGTTAATGGTCTCGCCTTCGCCCTCGGCATTCTCATCATCCGTGCCGCCGGCTTTGCCGAGCCGTAAGGGACCTTGCTCATCTCCAGACACAATCCAGCTTCCTTCGGCTTCCTCATCATCGCTGTCAAGTAGGGGATTGCGATGTCTGGGCTTCCGGACTTGCTTGACTACAGGTTCGTCTTCCTCATCATCACTATCCAGAACAGCCTTTCTGTTTCTAGGCTTGCGCGAGGGTTTGGCAGCCTCGATTTTGACCTTTTCTTTCACCACCTTCTTGACCTTGGACTTGGGCTTTCGTTTCTTCTTCGGGGCCTCGTTGCCGACATCTTCATGATTGTTGAAGTAGTCCAGATCCTCCTTACACGATTTACACACATCGCTGTCTGGCACGCGATTCTCCTTGTCGAGTTGCCAGCCACAGATATCGCAGTGTGTCGCGTGGACGTCTAGGCCACCGAGCAGGTCAGCCAGGGCGTCGACGTCAGCGTCGTTGCTCTTGGGTTTGGATTCTGTAGTTAGAGCTTCCCTATCCTTCTCTAACTTTCCCTCGACCAGCTTGGGGTGGTTACAGACCTGACGCAAGCGCAGGAGGAGAACCAATGCATTGGCGTAGTTGACTTTGCCTTTGGTCTTCATCATGCTCTCGATACTTCTGTCTGTTCGCGCTTCTAGTCGGTCATAGAAGCGCCGTTCGGCCGGCGAAAAGACGGCTTCCACGGTGACGACTTTTCGCTCGGTGATCTTGAAGCCAGATGTAGCACTCTCTTCCTCGCCGTCCTTGGTTTTGCCCTTTCCTCCGGCATCCAGTGCGCCCGGCTGTTTGAGAATCTCCTTTGTTCGGCGCTTCATGAAGCAGCGGAGGATACTGTGCAGTCGACGAATAGCGACCTCACCCTTGCCATTCTTCATTGGTAGCTCAATGTGATCCTTCCATTCACGGAGGTCGTCATAAGGCTTGATCCGTAGGAATTTAACAAGACTTTGGAGCTCGTCCAAGTTGTTCTGCATGGGTGTACCGCTGAGACACCAACGGTAGACACTGCGAAGATCGTAGCACGCCTTTGTAGACTTGGCGTTGCGATTTTTGATGGTGTGGGCTTCGTCCAGGATGACACGGTACCAATGAAGGCCGAAGCAGCCTGCTTTCAGTTTGCCATCGGAGTGGCCATGTTCAGAAACAAGAATCTGATAGGTTGTGATAACAACGTCATATCGGCGCAAGTCTTCAAAGCTCTTGGTCCGTTGTGGCCCGTGATGTACGAGCACCTTTAATTTGTGAGTGTCGGCGACCTTTTCCTTCAGTTCTGCCTCCCACTGTCGGATCAAGGCAAGAGGGGCCACAACCAGTGTGGTTTTATCCACGCCAACCATTTTCTCCGAATCCTTCGGCTTGGGATTGGTGAGGATCAAGGAGATGGATTGCAGAGTCTTGCCGAGACCCATATCATCTGCGAGAATGCCGCCTTTGGGTACCTTGCCTTTCTTTACGGGGCCGAGTTCACGGCCCTTCATCCATTCGACACCTTCGACCTGGTGTGGAAGCAGCCGCACATTGAGACCGTCCACCTGGGAGCGGTCCTGGCCATCGTCGGTGGGCACTTTGTCTTCTTCATCCTCGACGGAACCTTCGATGAGCGCCTTGAGGTCGGCAGCAGCCTTCTTCGGATCCACATAGTCCGACGAGTAGAAGTTGGGCTGGCTGTAGATGGACTTGGGGGTGGTGTCGGCGACGGATATGGGGTTGGCGGCCGAGCCTGCAGGGCCCAGGGTGCTGTACAAGGGCTGCGGCGGGGGCTTCTTGTCCTTAGCAGAAGGTCCCAGCGGTCCATTGATCCTGGTAGGGCGGTGGTGTTCGGGGCGCGACTTGGGCTGGATGAACAAGTGGGCGTACTTGTCCTCTAGGGAAGCCTTGTTTCCATATGCGCTTGCCTTCACAGCAGGTCTCTTGCCAGAGCCCGAGGAGCTGGTGGATGTGACGGGGCCGAAGCCATTATGCTTGACAAAGGGCTGGGGCTTGTTACCCTCCTGGGTCGACGATGCGCCGGCATTGCCGTGGTTGCTTGAAGGCCGGAGCGGTGCCTTGGGAGGGGCCTGCTCTTGGGCCATGGTAGGCGAGGGATCGAGACTCGGGCTCGGGGACCGTGGGTGTAGCAGCTGGTTCAGGCCCTCCTTGAAGGTCTCTTTCAACCCCTCCTTCAGGGTCTCCCTGAACCCCCTGTGGTCCTTGTCGTCCTCCAGCTTGGCGGTTCCGCGCTCGTGCGGATAATCGAGTGTGTGGTGGTCAATGTTGGGGGTTGAAACCGGCGCTGGGCTTTCTGAAGGTGCAGACTGGGTTAGGGCCTGTGGCGGGCAATCGAAGTTTTTCGGGGGCGCAAGATGGGAGCGTAGATTTATACTGACCTCATGAAAGTCCCTCGGGCGCAAGTTCAAAGTTTGGCAGAGAATGTATCGCGGTGCCCAAGTCGGTCGCGTCACGCGTTTGCGATGCGATTCATCAATCCAAAGTACTGTACGAGGCCATCCGACGTTGGCGGCACTTATTGATTGGGATACCCTTATGACATAATCGCCCTGGCAACGGGCGGTGGAGTCCACTTTTTAGGCGGCGACGCCCCCTGTCGGGCTTCATCAGGGCACTTGTGCCAACAAGGAAATATGCGGCTACCGGGTCGATAACTCAGCAGCTTACCCCTAACTGACCTAGGTACTTGACTACCTACCTCAGGGGGCTTTTATACATACCTAGGTAGTACAGTACCCAAGCATACCACCAACGAATCACTCCGCTGCTTCAATACGTCGGGATTCTTCCTCCCCCCTTCCAGCTGAGCCTGAGCCTCTTCTATTCGCTGCTCTGAGACCGAAGCTACGCGGAATAATTTCAGTTGACCACCCCCCATTTGATAGCGTACATGGGAGACCGACCCTCAGACGTCCCCAGATCTCCACCGTTCCATGTCTGCCACACAGGGCGAACCTGACGATGAACCAAACGACGGACATCTGGCAACAAAATGGCTCGGTCAAGATGCAGTCACCAGTGTGCATTCGCAGGCTCAGTCGCCACTGTTTCGCCTGCCCCCAGAAATGCGACGCCTGATCTTTCTCATCGCTCTGGCTGAAACCAACGTCGACACCAAGCCGTACGTCCCAGGCATTAGTGAATCTCATTTCAACGACGTTTCCCTGGAGCAGATGACGGATATATACACCCGACGCTTGCGGCACAGAATGTTCGATCTCGAGTGCCCGGCGTGGCTACGCCCGGGCAGTGTGTGTCCGCAGACCATCCCATTAGACCTGCTAGTCACCTGTAAGCGCGTGTATAACGAAACCCACCGTCTGATACCATACATCAAAGTGCACAAGTTCTATCTTGTCCACGGACCCGGCGCGACCTCTAAAAGCAGCAGGGGGCCGAAGCCGGCCCTGCAGTACATTCCACCGCCTGGCGTCGAAGTGCGGAACCTTCACCTGCTCACTCAGCTCCGCTACTTCAGGTATTCGCGGCTGTCACTCCAGCACCAGCTTGCCAAAGTTGCCTCGGACATCGAGCATCTCCAACTCACACTACGGCCGCTGAGCGCCATCGTTCCCGGTCGTTGGATCACCCTTTTCCATGAACCGTTTCTCGTGAATCCCTACACTTTGTCGTCTACCAGCCTTGAGGACATGGAATTCACTCGGAAGAGGATGGCGCGTGGCGAGACCCTGCAAATCGCAACGGATGGGTGGGCTGGCGCCTTCTTAGATTTTCCTGCCCTCAGAACCTTGACCATGGAGTTCGACCATAATGAATTGCAGCAAGAGAATCTCGAGAGGCTCGCGCAATGGTCGCGCCAGTGGAGGCTCCCCTTGCCAGGAAACCGTGTTCTCGTAAGCGAAACCCCGCCGTCCATGCGCACATGGAGAGGTATGCGCACTCATGATGACTGGAACTGCCATGTTTGCGGGAAGCCATTCCCTCAGCCTCGGACGCAGTGTGAGAACTGCCAATGGAGAGCTCGAGGGAGAGGCCCTCGCATGATTACATGGACCGTCACTTGGGTGGCGAGGAAGAGCGAGCCCTAGCTTACTCCGTATTAGTCGGAGCAGTCTCTATATACTCCCTAATTAGGTATATTGAAATTTGGAACCTGCCGGGACGGACTCAGACATCACTATTACAGGTATAAGCCTTTACTAGCTGCTCAAGGCCGCCTGACGGAATAGCCATTTTTTAAAGTAAAACCACCACGTATGCGAAAAGTCGACGAAATCAATGCGACCTAGGCATATCTCTTGAATACCCCCGAATCGGGAGTCGAATATGCGCCGGATCCGTTATAGTGACCCCGGTAGTATCCACCGAACCCCGCAAGTCCCGCTTCCGGCAACGGCGACGGTACTTGGCGTTCGCTACCTACACAGGTCTCATCGCCGTGATCTCGGATCTGCGTAGACGGTGCTACTGCGACTTACCTGAGAATCAACCGTCAGCAGCCATGGTCCTCAAGTATTCCGTCCCCGGAGAGCACATCAACCTCCAAGGCGGCTGGCCAACCCCGCGTCTCCATCCCGCCGCGGCCCTGGAGCAGGCCTCCGCCCGGCTGTTCTCTGGGCCGGACATCCAGCAGCTGCTGCGCTACGGACCGGGCCAAGGAGTGCCGGCCCTGCGCGAAAACCTGGCCGCATGGCTCACAGAGGAGTATCAGCCCTCGGCGGGCCCCATCTCCCCTGACCGGGTCTTAGTCACCAACGGGGCGTCCAACGGGCTCGCGACCATACTCCAGAAATTCGCTGACCCGGGGTATACGCGGATCATCTGGATGGTCGAGCCGGCGTACCACCTAGCGGCCCCTATCTTCCGGGACGCCGGCTTCGCCGGCCGGATCCGTGGCGTGCCCGAGGGCGAGGCCGGCGTCGACTTCGAGTACCTGAGAGCCGCGCTCCGGGAGGTGGAGCGGGACCTCGTCCTATTCGGCGGCGGCCCACCACCGGGTAAGTCTCCCGAGAACGGCTACCCCAAGATCTACCGCCACGTCCTGTACATGGTGCCGACCTTCTCGAACCCGAGCGGGCGGACCATGAGCCTCGACGACCGCACGGAGCTGGTGCGCATCGCGCGCGAGTTCGACGTGCTCCTGGTCACGGACGACGTCTACGACGTGCTGCGCTGGTGCCCAGAGACAGACTGCGGATGCTTCGGGACGGGCGCGCATCTGGCCTCGCCTCCGCGGCTGGTTGACGTCGACCGGCTGCTGCCGGGCCAGGCGCCGTTCGGCCACGCCGTCAGCAACGGCTCGTTCTCGAAGATCGTCGCCCCGGGGGTGCGGCTGGGTTGGATGGAGGGCACGCCGGACTTCGCCAAGACGTTGGCGCGCGTGTAAGTCCCATCACCTGAGATATCTCAAAGACTCAACCACCTTCGCGAGTCCTCGGCGCTGACCAATCCCCACAGCGGTGCCACCAGCTCGGGCGGCAACCAGGCGCACCTGGCGTCGCTCATCATCGGGCAGCTGCTCGCCTCGGGCGACCTGCAGCGGCACCTGCGGCAGGTCCTGATACCGACGTACCGGGCCCGGTACTACGCCATGGTCGCGGCCATCCGGCAGCTCCTGTACCCGCTGGGCGTGCGGATCGTCGGGGACGATGGCCTCACCGGCACGAGCACCAGTGCACAGCCAGCCGGCGGCTTCTTCCTGTACGTGCTGTTCCCGGCCGACGGGACCCTGCCGCACGCGGCCGAGATCCAGCGGGTCGCCCTGGAAGAGTTCAACCTGCGCATCGCGCCGGGCGGGCTATTCTCCGTCGCCGACGACGACGACGGCGACGCGTCGGAGAGCAGGATGGCACGACGGCCCCGGGCGTTTGTCAACGGCGCGAGGCTGTGCTGGGCGTGGCACGAGGAGGGCGAGTTGGTCGAGGGCATCGAGCGGCTTGCGGAGGCGCTGAAGACGGCCAGGAGTCGGCGGACTGTGCTGCCGGGCCGATGTGAGCGGTGAAAGTCTTTAGAATATAGACGGGGAGTGTTTAGAGCGGGACGGGGGAAGGCATATTGCCGGCAGTGCTTTGCTGTAGATCATGATATCCAAAGAAGCATAGAAGCAGTGGCGTCTAATACTACGTGTCATTTGAACAATCCAGATACCACTTCTATACGATCACACAAATTTCCATAACTTGGTCCGTGTCTGGCATCTACGTTTCGCTCTCTTTGGGATTCGTTAGAGTTATTCGTGGCCAAACTCATTTTGCATATCTAGGGAGCCATGGCGATGCTCAAGCAAACGACAAAAGCCCCCGCTCCCCCTTGAACAGCGCATGAGTTTATATTGTCTAGTCCTCTTCCCTCAGAAATCGATTTGGACCAGACGACCGAGTCCAGTAACTTTACATGTTTAGGCTAACGAGGAAACTCCTGTTGACTTGGGAACTTGAGCGCAGTGTGTAATGTTGTTCGCCCCATGTCATCAAAACTAAATCACTGACTGGAAAACCTGTGAATTGGGAAAATTCATACAGCGAAACATTCGCCTATATTACAGATTGGATTATCTACCGGAAATGCCCGCTTGCTCGCCAACCGACGGCCCGCAATGAAAAGACAGCATGCCAACCTAACCTATGGTGGTCACTCAGCCCACCCAAATAAGGGAAATACGCGCGCCCATGTCCTAGCCCATGAGTTCGTTGGATACATCGATAGATGCACTTCGACCCGATCCAACTCCACTCAATACCCGGCGATGTCCAAGTGCCATCTTGCTAACTCTCTCTGGCTGCATCATCTAGTACGCAGCGCTCTGGCGGTAGAAGTCCTGCGGCGCGCTGGGCTCACCGTCTCCTCCGCCGGCCATGGGTGGAACGTAGGGTTTGTATTGGGGCTGCTGCGGTGCCCCATGGTGTCCTGACTGACTAGGCAGACCGTGTCTAGCATCGTAGGCAGGTCCACTAGGTTGCAAAGGCGGCGGCGTCAAAACAGCAGGATGGTTCACAGCACCTGGCGACGAAGTAGGTGGCGGGGCCGACCCAGTGGGCACTGGGGGCGGAGCGTTTGTCGGCGCGGATGGCGCATCGTAAGAAGGCTGAGACTGATGTTGCAAAGGATTGTAGGCGGTATACTGAGGTTGCGATGGGGCAGATGGCGCCGATGGACCACCGCCACCGGCAAAAGCGAGAGGCGTGGGCACACCCTGGGGTGGACCTTGCGGTGCTGATGGCGGAGGTGCAGAAGGCGCCGTCGGGCTGGTGCTGTAAGGATCCTCTGTTGAATAAACTGAGGCCGAATAGGGGTCAGGCGCTTGATTGTGAGAAGCGACAGGAGAATCATAAGCCGATGTAGCTAGCTCTTGAGGGTGGCCATATGTACTCGGAGGACGTTGGCCGTTTTGAGTCGGGGGATGCGAATATGCTTGATACTGCTGTTGAGGGGGTGGCGAAGAAGTCTGAATTGGAGCAGGTTGCTTCCCTGCCGCGGTGGCTGATGCTATGCGTGAAGGTTGATCTCGAGGAGGATACTGCTGCTGGACCGGCGTTGGACCCCCTTGAGGGTACTGTTGCTGCTGACTAGGAGGCGGGCCACTTTGAGGGTACTGCTGTTGCTGTTGCTGTTGCTGCTGCTGCTGCTGCTGCTGCTGCTGCCCCGGCGGTGGGCCGCCCTGGGGATATTGTTGCTGCGCCTGGGGTGGACGGTTTTGAGCAGGGACTTCGGCGCCTTGCAGGTAAAAAGGAGCGGGTGCCGGGGTAGTCCGCTGGAAGTTAGGAGCTGGTGATGAAGCCTGGTAGGGGGGCTGTTCTGGAACGTGTCAACAGAATCCATGAGGTACCCGCTCAATAGAACACACCTTGCTGAGGAGGTGGTCCCTGAGGACCCGGAGTATAGTATCGTTGAGGATCTTGTTGTTGCAAGTGCTGGGGTGGCCCCTGAGGCGCATATCCCGGGGGACCTCCCGGATAGCCCCCCTGACCAGGCACAGCAGGTCTATGAGCATACTGATGGTAGCTCGGCCCAGGCGGGTGCGACATGGAAGACTCAAGCAGAGCCTCGTAATCCCGCCTGGCCTTGATGAACTTCTCGTTCAGCTGGGTGAAGTCGTCTTTCTTCTGCGAGTACTTCTCGATCAACTTGATCAGCTTCGGCCTGATGGCCAGAGTCTGGTGGTACAGCTTCTGCACGGTAGTTAGTAAGAATTTCCATGTATTGCCGGCGTTTCCAGTACGTACCGAGATTTCCTCATTATCCTCCTCTCTCGGAGCCGTGTTGGACGTGCTCAGCAGCGTCAGCAGCTTCTCCACGTTCTTGATCTCGGCAAACACCTCTGCCTCCATCTGCGCCTCGCGCTGCAGCTCGTCGGGGGTTGGGTCCGTCAGCTTCTCGACGTAGTTGAGCGGGAAGATGCCCGTATTGCCCTTGAGCGAGCCGCGCCACCAGTCTTTGAAGACAGACTCCAGCACGGCAATGACATCGCCCTTCTTGAACTCCAGCTCGCCGGGCTCGCTGGGCACGAAGTCGTAGAGCGCCCGCACCCGCGAGACCGTGGCGGCCGTGGTGCCGGTGGGATGGGCTGGGATGGGTTGGGTCTCTGCCTGTCCGGGCTGGGCGCCGGCAGGGCCAGCGCTCCCTCCTGCAGCAGAGCTGGGGCCTGCCGCGGCGGAGCTGCTCTCGGCGGCCTTCTTCTTGCGCTCCTCCTCCTGCAGGGACAGCTGGAGGGCCATCTGCAGCTCCTCCTCCTCCTTCTGGCGGTCGACGTCGGTCAGGCGGTTCTTCTGGGGCGCGCTCGGGGCCTGGAGGGTGGGGTTGCTCTGCTTGAGGCGGAAGTAGGCGTCGTACATGATGCCGAGGTCCGGGTCCTTGCTGAACATGTCGCTCCACTCCTTCATGCGCTCGAGGATCTTGGCCTTGACCTGCTGGTGGGTGTTGCGGTCGGCGGCGAGCTTGAGCAGGGCGTCGGTGAAGGCGCGGGAGGCCAGCTCGCGGTGCATAGGCTTGCCGCAGTTCTGGGAGAGGGCGTTACCCAGCTCCAGCGTGTACAGCTGGACGTTGGCGTTGCGGTGCGCCAGGCGCTTGATCAGGCCCTGGGCGGCCTGCTGGGGCCCGTTGGGGTCCGACGACACCTTGTCGCATACCTCGATGATGGCGCCCCAGTCCTCCGAGGTGAGGTTCTCGTTGGTCGCCTTGGCTGCGAGAGGGCGTGCACTGTTAGCATGGACAAGTCCGGGCTTCGGGAGGGCGTCGCCCACCACGGCGGCGGCGGCGCGTTGTGCAGCGCTGGGCTGCCATGGGGAGCGGACGGCGGGCAAGATGACGATGACGTACCGATGGGCTCGTCGTACGGGCCGGGAGCTGCTGCTCGAAACATGGTGGGCAGCGAGGACCGTCCTCCGATATAAAATGCACGCTTCTCTGCTCGATAATTTCCAGCGCGTTCGTACTCTCTTGTATTAAGGCACCGTCGGGGGGATGCAGGCTGCGCAAAAGACCACAAAGACAGCAAATGCGGTGGTCGGGGGTTGGGGGGAGTTGATGTTGTATGCAGCAATCAGCTGCAGCCTGGCGAGCGGATGTCGTTCATGTAGGATGGATTGCGAGTCCACTCGAGGTCAGCGGGCGGCGCTACTGCTGCGGTGTTCCTAGGCTAGCTCCCAACACCACTAACGGCACCACTCGACTCCGCTGGAAATCTGCGCCCCAGCGATCGACACCTAGGACTGGTGCCCAGGGAGGGGGGGAGGGGGGAGGTTCTGGCTGCCCAGCCTCACTGCCCGGGTCTTGCACTGCACGGATGAGACCTGCCGGGCATCAACTTACATGAACTAGGTACCCAAGTAACTTGGGAACATGTAGGGAGTAATAGCATGCGTTGCAACGGATGGAAACACTTATCGTTCTCCATGGTTTTCTTTTCCCTCCCTCTCTTTCTATATATATTGCAACGCAGCGCATCTCTCTCGCCGTCGCATGTCAGAGTCGTCACTTTATCGAAGAGAATTAGATAACAGTCGGCAGGCGCAAGCGAGTCCCAAGAGTCCCAGTTCCGTCTTCAGCGGGTTACTACAGACGAGCTATTTTGGGACAAGCTTTAGCGAGCAGAACGCGCAATGGGGCGTCGAAAATTCGTCCCGTCATGACAAAGCTCATGATTGCGCCACACTCTGGCCTGGCCACCCGAACGCAGCCCGAATGCGATACTCGTCCCACCTTTGGTCAAAGGTGTTGGGTTCCAGAAGCGGAAATAACACGTCTTTCCTGAAGACCGTGAGGTCTTGTTGGATATACCCGGACCTCCCTGTATTGCTCCGATATTCTAGAGTTACTCTAGATTCAGGCTCGCATCACTGGTCTCATCGTCTCATCAGTCTTTATATTCGTTCTATGTGACTCCTGTGCCTGCTGTGCTATGTAGTCAACGCTGCAGACGCTGCCACCTATGTACACGCAATTCAATCCCGCCATAAACTCCTATGACTAGCCACCCTATAGAGCCACCATTGCTGTGGGCCCGGCCAGTCCTGTAAGCAATGCAAACAATTGGCAATGATCCAAGAAACGCCCAAGAGTCTTCTTTCCTAAGCCCGTATGTCGTGGTGCTTCTTGGAAGTCCGCCGAAAGGTGAAGAAAGCAGCGTGCTATAAACGACTTCTGAAGGGCGGCCGCCCAGGCGAGCGTTCGCCAGTTGTGTGTATAGACATGCAGTCAAAAGCTGCACAAGATTTTTTTGGCTGGTCACTGATGTTAGACTTTGCTTGCCTCATATAGTACCTCCGCATATCCGTCGGACCGTCTTGTCAAGTTTCTTGCCTCTCCTCAGAGAAGGACAAGTGACAGGATGGTCGCAGTTAGATCCCAGTCGTGTAGCGTCGTTGTCCCTACCAACGGCGACTGCCGCCTCTCGAGGTATCATAACCACCTCGCTCGGGTGCGGATCCTACGTTTCCACCTCCTCTTGCTTCCTCCAAGCTTCGTCGGTTGAGTTCACGTCCAAGCTCGGACATGTCAAAGAGCAGCGGCTCCTCCTCCGTCTCTTCTGAAGGTGCACCAGTAACGCCTAGTCCCGTCGCTCCACCGCGTGAGTAGCCCCGGCCATATCTACCACTGGTCCCCGTCAGGCTGCTGTTGCCGGACTGCGGCGTGCTCGACCCGCGTCCACCGCCAATGCCATAACGTCTGTAGGGCGAGCTCGAGAATAGGCTGCCTGGTGGTCTGGTTTCCCTCTCGGCCGATGATGACCCCTGTCTCAGCATCTCAGACGAGTCTGCAGCTCTGATATCGGCAGGTGCTTGCAGGATGGGCGAATCCCTAGTTCCGTCCGCATCCTCGATGGCGGCTTCGTGCCGACCTAGCAAAGCACTAAGACTAGGTGGCTCACGATCATCCGCACCGAGGCTGAGGCTGCGATGAGCATCGTCGTCGTCGGTCAGCACCCTATTTTGGTGAGCCGCAGAACTCGACCGTCTTGCGTGAGGATAGGGTCTTGGCGAGAGAGGAATGTCGATGGCGGTTGTTCCCTCCAGGGTCGCAGGAACGCTGGCAGGTATCTCCGAGGCACGACCGGTTCGGGCTCGTATAGGGGCTTGCGCCGGTGCTGCATAGTCGGCGCTTGAGTTCTCGCTCAGCCGTGATGGTATCGCAGGCGTATGAGGCGTATGAGGTGAAAGCGGCTTCCCAGGTGATGATGACACAGACATGCCCGGCACGTTTGCAAGTTGCCGACTCGAAGAACTCGACGACGGCTGCAACTGCATGGACGAGTTGAGTGACTCGGTCAGTGCATTATTGGATTCCCGCATGAGATGGAACTTTGACAGCTGTGCCGTGGTTCTCTTGGTAGCCGACTCTCCCTTCTTTGTGGGCTCAAAGCTTTGCAGAGTTCGCTTGCTTTCCAACGCCTTCAGAAACTCCTGGATGTTGTCGTCGTCAGTTTGGAACGAGCCCGAGCTGCCTCCACCACCAGCCTCGTTCAACAGTCCCGACCCAGGCTGTGCAAGCGATGATGCAAGACTCTGCTTGCCGCTGCTGGTTTGATCGTCGTCGCCAGCACGGCTTGCGCCGCCGAATGATGCTCTATTACGACGGTGCGTGAAACTACTGCTGAATCGGTTGGTAGCACTGGGTTTGGGTGAGCCCACAATGGGTATTTCCACAGCCGCAGGGGGGCCGCCCCGCAACGAAGCAGCCATTCCAGCTGTTAGAGAAGATCGGTTCCTCGCATGTGTTAGCGAAGTTAGGCCAGGCCCACGTGTTAATGAGTGCGGCGAGGCCGGCACTTCCCCATCATGCATTCGTGGCACGGGGGACCCAGATAAAGACCCTTGTTTGAAGGGCTGGAATGATACCGAGGGCCTTCTACCTGTTCCGTCAGGTCTGATAGACGGTCTGGTAGGTGCATTGATGGGAAGTGAGTGAGGCGGGACCTCAACACTCGCAGGCCGAGAATCTGGCGGTGACGTCGTGTCCGAACCAGGAGATTTGATGGCTCTGAGGGCTGAGATGGGGCTGGTGCCGTGGGGGCCTTCGCCGTGGAAGGTTGACAGACTTCCATATCGTTGCTGGTTCTCCGTTATATCCGCAACACGGCGATGGTAAGGTAACGAGCCGATTTCCGCCGACGACTCCCGTCGGTCATCTCTAGCCGGCAAGGAGGGTTTGAATATATCATCCGATATAGCCAGGCCAATCCTCGAGCTCAGTAACGATTCCGTCTCGACGACCTTGAAGTCGCAGTTGTTCCTATAGGAAACGGACGCATAGAAGCGACCCACAGGGACCTCGAGTAGGCCGAACATGTAGTCGGTCGACACATCGCCTCTCCCCTCGTAGAGCGGACTCCGCAAAGGGTCGAATCCCGATGACCGTGTGTCTCCGGAAGAAACGCGGCATTTGATTTGCAAAGCCGGGTGGGATCCTTTCGATTTCGAGTTTCGGGCGAGTTTCCAAGCCGGCAAAATTCCAGTTGTTGTATATATGGACCGGATGAAGATGATGGCCTTTTTGTATATGGTGGGTAGCAGATGCCCGAACTCTTCAATATTGTCGGGAACGGCTCCCTTCAACTCCACACGCCACCTCTCCAGGACGAGTTGAGTATTTGACTTTTTAGACCGGCCGCCAGAGCTACTGTCGCTTGAGAAATCGGAAGAGTTCATGGCTTCTATGACATCCCATCGCTTTCCATTCTCGTCGACTATCACCAGGCTTTGGCCGCCTTTCAAGCGGGATGTATCGATATATGTCTCGATGATGATGGGGGGAGGTCGGTTCTCGAAACCGCCGCACTGCTTCCACGTGCGGAATTCCTCGCGGAAGTCCTCGATTTCGTCGGTGTCTATTTGAAACTGCAGGCGGCCAACATTAGTCATCACCAAGGCAGCATTACCTTCGGGGGGGGGGGGGGGGGGG